>NC_137658.1:16565048-16835872 GCF_963422515.1 Blennius ocellaris | reverse complement strand
CTGTCCGTGGTGCTGAAACCTGAACCCAGCAGGATGGATCACTTGAAGAGATTTTTCAGCTTTTTAACCCCCCCCCTCGCCCCCCCCCAAAAAAAACAAAAAAACAAAACAAAACAACAACAACAAAACAAACAAAAGAAAAAAGTCTTCTTTTTGTTTGCTGCTCCTGCAGTGTAAGGAAAATCTCTGGACAGACAAAGAAGGATGATCGGATCTACCCGGAGAATTTTACTCGCATTTTGGACCGACTTCTGGACGGATACGACAACAGGCTGCGACCTGGATTCGGAGGTATATGTTTCATTGAATCGTAGATCTTTTTTTTTTATTATTATATTGTATTGTATTGTATTTGATTTTGTTTTATTAGTTTGTGCGCTTTGACCGTTTTTACGCACAAAAAGTGCGCGTAAAATGTACCTGTATTCAGTAAACCTCGCAACTCCCCAATGAACAGACGTGGAATAAAAAACTGAAAACAACAACAACATCAACTTACTATTTGTAAAATGTAAACATTGCACAAAAAGTCAGGTAGATTGCTTGATTTTAGACATATTTCGTTTGTTTAAATGAGCGCAGCCCATAACTGTGGTGCTCATCCTACAAATGACTTCCTTTCAAACCAAATAGTTTTTCTATCGCTTCTATTGGTTCTTCATGATCCTTTATGAAATCCGTAGCTATATATGTACCTATTGGGTGAGTTTATTAGTGCATTGAATCGTATATGTCTGAAGGGATTAATAAAATACAACTGAGAAATTAGTAGGATCGAGAGACATATTCGCAAAAGAGAAACTCTTCCAAACACTAATTTCCTCACTTTTGTGCTATATTCAGGATGGCAGGAGCAACAGGAGGATAGCTGTGAACACTAATTCAAATCAAATAAACCTCTGAATGCAATGCTTCTTCTCTTTGACTCTTATGCAATAACTGGTGAAATACACCCTAAAATATAATCAGTTACTTGTAAAACGCACTTCAGAGCATGAAAACCACCCTGCAGGTGTCATCAAATCAAGCCAATTTTACTCCTTGCGATTATATAACGGCTCGAGAAAACTCGAGATCATTCCACTTCATCTGGGGAAGAATAAACATTTCAGAAGGGTGGAAATGGCCAAATGCGTTGGTATATCTTTAAACTCACGGCCGAGGGCCAAATATATTAACACACTTTAATTTGCAATGTCTAAAAATGATAAAGAGGATCTGGAGAGGCCGAACTTCCCCACAGAGCTCATTCACTGGAGAGGAAATGAGGGAAAGCTCCAGACCATGGCGTGCATTTATCCTATTTACAGCACCAGATCACACATTTGCATGTTTTTTTTTATTTACCTCCCTCTCTCTCTCTCTCTCTCTCTCTCTCTCCCTCTCCGACTCACATGTAACATGTTGCTTTGTAATAGCCTATGTTGTGTGCTGAGCATCGCATGCAATCCTGGGTGGTGTTTCCTGCCCCCTGACTTGATCCTGGAAGCTCTGGCAGTATATATTTTTATTATTGCTTGCTGAAAGAAGATGGGCCTCTAAGCTCGCACGTTTCAGCAAGTGTGGTTATATAATCGTGTGTACGTTGCGGGACAAACGCTTAATGCACAGTTCAAGTGCTGTTAAGTACGGATTTGGCTGTTTTTTTCTTTCTTTTTTTTCTTTTTGTAGATCAAGTCTGCAGCCACAACATGTTGAGAGGCAGCGTTTTTCTAAAAGAGACCGTTTTTACCGTGAGCCTGTCATCAGAAATATCCACGTGTTCTCACGTAGCTTTGCTTTATGGTCACATTCATTCAGAAAGGGAAAAAAATAAATGAGGATTAGGTTTTACATCTTTTAAGCTTTTTTTTATTTATTTTTTATTTTATTATTATTATTTTTTTATTTCCATTATGCACTGGAGCTCTGGAAGCAGATAAGCTTCAGTGTGTCCTCTGGGTTTGATCCTGATGGGCTGTATAGGAGTTTTTTAGCACACGCGTGAATAAGACTGGTGTGTCTCTGAGACTTGACTTGAGACACAAAAGGATTTAAAGTCCGGAAATGCTCATTAAATGTGACCCTTGTCTCTTTGGCTCAATAGGTCCCGTGACTGAAGTCAAGACTGACATCTATGTGACAAGTTTTGGGCCCGTCTCAGATGTGGAAATGGTGCGTACCCACAAACTGCCCACACGTCTCCATATGTAATTCATTCATCAATCCATACATCTTCTATATACATCATATCCAACTTAGGGTTGAAGGTCACCCCAACATCTCATCACAGCAGCTGGGTGAACCATGGAGAAGCCACCGGTCCACCACAGCAAGAGCTGTTCAATCTTTATAGCTTGGGTGTATTCCTGATTACTTCTACATCACTGTGCAGTGAGCTATCAGTCCAGAAGATACAGTATGTTAGGTAGATGGTGTAAATATGTCATTTCAGAGGGTATCTTCCAGGAAACAGATCAGTTTGGAAAGAGCATTGTTTAGAATATATTTACTTCCAGAAGAAAGTCATCATTTTGTTTCCCCTACCTTACCTGTGCAACAACTCAATTTTCTGTTTATCTGTCAGGCAGCGACCAACCTGTTGACTGACCTCCCTACCTACCCACCTCGTCAGCTTGGCTTATTTTTGTCACTCTCTCTTCCAGGAGTACACCATGGACGTGTTCTTTCGCCAGACGTGGGTGGACCGCAGGCTGATTTACGAGGGTCCCATTGAAATTCTCAGGCTGAACAACCTGATGGTCACGAAAGTGTGGACGCCAGACACCTTCTTCAGGAACGGGAAGAGGTCGGTCGCTCACAACATGACGGCCCCCAACAAGCTCTTCCGCATCATGAAGAACGGCACCATCCTCTACACCATGAGGTGCGGCACCACACGGGAAATACGGAGGGCAACCTTTACGGAAAAACAAAAAGAGCGGTTTTTATCATTGTGTATAATTTTTTTAACTCAAGAGTTACAAGATAACAAATGAATGTTAATAATATATGTATTATACACTGCTAAAGTCTTACACTTGACAAGTACCATTCACAGCTGAAACGCTTTAATTTTCTATATTTCTATATCTCATTCTTAAAACTATACTTTGTCATCAAGTATTTTTCTTTTTTTGCATAATTAGTACTCTCATTTTGCTGCTGTTCATCAAAATTAGTTAGGAACGGAGAGATAGCAGCCTTTGTTTGCCATCAAGCAATAAAAGAGATTTCCTGTGAAACCTGAGCCAGGCTCACAATGTAAACAGCAGAGAGCTGCATGGGGGCGAAGCAGATGCCATCATTTGAAATCTCTTCAAGACAACATTAGAATACTGTATTTATCAGCAATTAAAACTAAAAAACAACCAAAATGTGTTGGAATTTTTAAGGAGTCACTTCCAAATTGCGTGTTTGCTTCTAAGAAGAATCTATAGTTTTGTTTTGAGCTACAAATAGCAAAACGACATGAAGAAGGTCTGAGAAATGGTGAGAATTTAGTCGTTTTCAAACGAGCCCCCGCAGCACAGCCATTGAACCACAGTATGCCTCCCACTGTCTGATGTCAAGTAGCAATTTATGGTTTAATGCCAGGCTTCATAAAGGATGTCACATCATAAGATTGTCGAGAATCATAGACCAAAAAACCCCCCCCAAAAAAACTGCTTTTTTTTCAAACGTTTTTTGAAATTTGGTAGATCTTTATACGTCGCCTTCAAATGTCATAACAGCTACACTTATGGTTCGAGACAATTAATTCAGTGTGAAAATTGTGACTAAAAAAAACAAAATCTCTTCTCATAAATTTCGTTGGAGTAAATCAAGTGGTAAAGCGTGATGAATCTCTGCTGCACCCCCCCCCCCCCCCCCCCCCCACACACACACACACTTTGAGACCCTCTCGGACGTTTCAGTGCAGGGGTGGGCAATTAATTTTCCCAAAGGGCGACAGGAAAATTAGCACTGCTCTTGAGGACTGAGACATAAACTGGCTTGAGTTATTTTTTCTCAGTTATGATAAATGAGTTGATTTTTTATTAAAACATGATTTTTATGATCTACTGTTGCTCTGGGAAAATATTTTTTTTTTCAGAGACTTTCCTCGTCTTTGTTTGGAAATCATTTTATACATTTCGAGTTCATTAAATAAGTAAAAAAAACTAATTTTGTGAGATGACAATTACTACGTCTGTTAACTAGTAATGTAATAATGGACAAGGGTCCCAGGGTCACATGACGCCCAGTCTGCCTTAGTGTGTATGTGAATGTGTGTTTTACTGCTAAACTGAGTTATTCTTCCTCTCTGCTGTACAACAGGTTGACGATCAGTGCAGAATGTCCCATGAAGCTGGTGGACTTTCCCATGGATGGACACGCGTGTCCACTTAAGTTTGGAAGCTGTAAGTCCTGTGTGTGTGTGTGTGTATATGTGTGTGTGTGTGTGTGTGTGTCCACACCTGGAAAACACTTTTTTCCCCCACAAACAATGGCCAAAAGTTTTTGATGCACAATATTTTACCCTGATTTATTTACACTATCGACAGCAGGTTAGAAAAAGAAGGAGGTTGTCTGATTTGCATTGGCAGCAGCTGTTAATACAACCATATTGTTACTCTTATACCCTAAAACGAAGACGACATTCCTCCAATTAAAAAAACACACATTTTGAAGCTCTGTCCCAACACACCGGCCGACTAATCCGCAGTGTTTATATAATAAAGGTGTGCGACTGCTGCTGTTTACTGGGTGTAAAATGATACGCGAATGCTTGTGTTGGTTGGAGGGGCCTTCAAAGGACGTGTAGTATTTCGGCTTATGAGTCATTATCATATTGAAAGATGTGTATCTGAGTCATTCCAGATACCTGTAAACAAATGAAGCCGCCAGAGGAAGAGGCTGGCAGCCTCTCCACGCTGCATTTTGCACCGTGTGCCTCCCGGTGTGTTTCTCACAGTGGAGACCTGCTGGATCGTTTCACATTACAAAACAGGTGACGGCGTAATTAGTGAGCGACAGGAATAGTTTTCTGGAAATGTCGACTCCAGGTTAGATTATTGTTTATTTGGTTTCCTTCTTCTTGTGCAAATAATGTGACTTTCATGCACGAGTGTGGGGCCAGGAAGCGACAGAGAGGAATATTTGATGTACTTTATTTGGTGAAGACAGTTCAGTCAGAAGGTTGGAAGCAGTTTCATCAATTTTCTGCACAGAGCAATCAAGAAAACTTCCCAGTGTGTAGAAGTTTTTCCTGCCTCTGGAAGACTGAATACAAGTTTCCATTCGCTTCTATGAAAAGTTTCATGATGGACTGTATCGACATTCTGTGAGTTTAAATGAATTGAACTGATATATCGAACCACGTTAATTTCAGATTGACTCAGTTGAATCACACTTTGAAATGAATTCAAACTGAGACTCCAATGAAGTGAACATACCTGCATTTAATTCAGTTGTACTGAACAGTGTTAAACTGCACTGGATTGGGTATTAGATAAATGTCAGACTGGATAGATTGAAAGTGGGTCGGCTCAAAGTCAAAGCTTTATCGAAATGACATCATTTCAGCTTGATTGAACTGAATTTACAAGCATAATGTTCAACTGCATTTCTTGTGGGATTCACCTGTTGTTCTCGCGAGTCTGCAGGTACTATGGAGGCAAAGTGCAACCTGTCATTCAATTGAAAGAGTGATGGACAAGCTGGGAGCAGCTCCAGTCCCCTTCAACCCTATCTTACAATCACCGCAATAAAAGTGGCAGGGTTGAATAGAATTGTAATGAATTGAAGCTACGTTGTAGAGGTTCCCTGTTCTGTTGGCTTCAGCTTCTAACGTCCACTGAGTGACCACAGGAGCGGAGGGAATGGATGAACACAAGTACGATGTAGTTGGTGTCCTGGTGGTGCCTTGTGATCAAAGTTTTGACGAGCTCTGGATTGTGAAGGAAGGTTGTGAGAGTCTAAACGACTGTGCGCTAAAAGTCACAGTAAACGAGACAAAAGCTCGATCACATGACGTTCCTCCCCCCCCCCCCCCCCTCCTGCTCCTCCCGCCACTGAAATGGATTCTGTGCAGAAAAGGGGAGTGCGAGGAGAAGAGCCAAGTAACAAAGCGGCTCAATGCTAATACTAAATAATGAAATGTCCCATTCTTCGCCGTGAACAATGAGGCCCTAACTCAGCATGGGTGTTTATCGTCGGGGCCCCACCGGTCAGCAGAAACGACTTATCTGGTATGAAGGAGCTCCTCCGAAAGAGCAGCTCCGTCTTATCGGAGAGAAGCAGCAATTTGAAGATTACATCTGCAAAAAGGAAAGAAAAGGAAGAGACGAGGAGTTTGCCGGTGCAAATTCGCCGTCAATTACCCATCGTCGTGACATTGCAGAGGACAAATTCACATTCCTCAGTTATTGTCGCCCCTCCACACCACCCTTACTTTTCCTCCCCCTCTCTTCCTCCTCCTCCTCCTCCTTTTCACCATCCCGCTCGCTTTGCTCGCTCGCCTCCAGACAGGAGGAAGCGACCATGGATCTGATGTGGCCTGAAGCGAGGGAAAGGTCAGAATCCCTTCCTCTGCCTCAGGACAGCGCAGACCTATGCAGCTATTTTCCATAGCTGGTGTGTGTGTGTGTGTGTGTGTGTGTGTGTGTGTGTGTGTGTGTGTGTGTGTGCTAATTTTCCCACTGTCTGCCCTGCCTTCATTTTTCCTACATCATCATCTCTCTCTCTCTCTCTCTCTCTCTCTCTCTCTCTCTCTCTCTCTCTCTCTCTCTCTCTCTCTCTCTCTCTCCCCCCATGTACTTTTCTGTTTCTCCATCTGGACTTGTGTGCACAGGCACTGCGTTCCACTCCATGACACACCAGAGTCATTTCATTTTGGCAGCACAGTTGGTATCCTGCCGATGTGGAGTCCCACAGGGAGTGGCAAGCAAAGACAACTGGCATTTCTGCTGTGCAGTCCACGGACTGGTCAACCTCGCATGCGTACTCAGCGGGAGGGAGGGAGGAGAGGGGGGGGACACACAGTGGAGAAAAGATGTGAAAGTTGACAGACGCTACATGTCAGCTGTGAAACATGACGTCTCCGACTGTCAGGAACCTTTCCGCAGAGAGAGAGAAATGTTCATTTCCCTCAATTAGCATCAAGAAGGACGAACACATTTTAAAAGCAAAACGGCCAATAAAAGATCCTCTCTGGCAGCACAAACTCTATAACACCTGCACTTGAATCTAAATTTTCTCCTGGAATATTGAATTAATCACATTTGAGTGTTGATCTACTGGCAGCTGGTAAAAAATTAATTAGTCAGTGGAGAGCTTTAATATCCCGCGAGGCTGTTTCAGAGGCTTTCACACCAGCCAAGGGCTCATTTCTCAGAGAATCCAGCAATGGACACCAGTAGTTTTCACCAGAAGTTCTCACAGGATGTCATTAAGTTTGATACTCTTTAATCCAAATTCAAAATCAATGAAAACCTATTCAGAAATGAGTCACAATGATAGAAAATAAAACCCCTATAGAAATCTATCAATCATGCATTTTTTTTTATATATATATATAGCTTTCTATCTACTTGTTTTACAGGATGTTTTCCTTTGGCCCTGTATATTATATGTCCAGCCACTGATAAAAGATTGATATTTACAAATTGAGAGTATGTTTAAGAAAATTTCCACATGTCCTTGTTTTACACCCGAAACCAAACAAAAATCTCAGTTAAATAAAAATTGAAACAAACCTGTTAAAATAATGAACTCATTGGCTCCAATAATGCAAATCAGAAAGTTTTAATCCATCCACCTTCCTTCCAGTTTACAAAAGGATTGAATAATTATCTGGTTGTACTCAGTAGCAACTTGTGATTCCAAATCATGCAAAAGTAAATTACATTGAGTAAGTAACATACTCCTGAAAGTATAAATACCTCAAACGTATTGATGATATATGGAAATACTGTATCTAGCCCTTGAAAAGGAAAAGGAGACAAACATGTACACATTGGTGAATATCAGAGTCACTATTTAGTGTACCAAGCATGTAGTAATATATAATAATATATGTAAAAATGAGAAATGATTGAGAAATTTAGATCCATCATGGAAAAATATACACGAAAATGACAAAAAAAAAAACTTTGTCTCAGTTGAACTGTTCCTCGAATGCACTGTGCAGCGGATTTATTTGAACACTGTGCCATTCACAACTTCCACTATGTGACTCATGTGGCTTTTCTGTCTGCCCACAGACGCCTATCCTAAAACAGAGATGATCTATACTTGGACTAAAGGGCCCCAGCATTCTGTGGAGGTCCCTCCTGAGTCCTCCAGCCTGGTTCAGTACGATCTCATTGGCCACACGGTCTCCAGCGAAATGATCAAATCCATCACAGGTGAGCGCGGCTCTTCCCTCCTCCTCGCTTCATCCCGCCGGCTGGGTCCTTCAAGGAGAAGCGCCTGCGTGAAGGGATTCATTCATAGACGCTATTCAGATTTTTACTACTAACTGCTCGTGAAACAGGACATGTTTGTCTTCCTCGCTGGACAAATATTGTACACATGTGACTTTGTAGGAGATCTGTGGAACATTTGGAGCTCAAACACTTCCACAGACATTACAGTCAGTCTGCGTCGCCGTGATTAGTACATGAGAGGGGTGGAAACTGTAAACACGCATCCGGAGGTTCACCACTTGTTCCACGTATAAAAAGAGACTTTAACAGCAGAAAGCTCAATAGGTGTGTCCATTTGGGTTTAAAAAAAAAATAAAATTGAGACTGCCTCATTAAAAAAAACAAAAAAACAATAGAATTGTGTGAAATGTGTCGGCAGACTCTTTGTTCGTCACACTAATTCATTTCTGTTGATCCACCAGGTGAATATGTGGTGATGACGGTCTACTTCCACTTGAAACGTAAAATGGGCTACTTCATGATTCAGACGTATATCCCCTGCATAATGACAGTAATCCTCTCCCAAGTGTCCTTCTGGATAAATAAAGAATCCGTCCCGGCACGCACGGTCTTCGGTACGTAGACTCTTCTGCACATCCTCCTCTCATCCTCCTCGCAGCCTCGCTGTCTGTTTACTTGATGCCTGCATGCCAACAAAGCAATCAGAGCCAGGAGTGCGAGTCTCCGCTCGCCCCGGCAAGGTGACACCAAAGTGTGCAGTGATTATGGGAAGTATAAAGTGCTGCTGCTGTGTTTTTTTTATTTATTTTTTTTAACTCAACATTTCATGGTGAAATCCCATTCATTTCCATTCTGATCCCTCTTTTAAGCCATTCTACAGAATTATTATGCTTCAAATTGTAGCTGCTTGCAGCCCTTTTAAGATACACGTTTCTATGAATAGACACTATTAATGTAGAATAAAAGGCAGAAACGTCTTCAAGAGAAATAAAACGAAGCTTCTATGGACTAGATGCTCCTGGGAGGTAGTTTTGATCTCACGTAATGCTTAATGTTTTATTTATTTATATAGAGAATTGTGGGCCTTATATGAGGAGCGCCGAACAGCTTCTGTTAGTCCTTTAATCTTTCCAGAGGAAATTGTGATAAAAAAAGAAATAAGTGGGAGATAGAGCTTGTACAACAATTGCAGACTGTGTACAGTATAAGGCCTTACCAGATTGTCAGGGGCGACAGCGATCGGCTCAAGGGTTTTCAGTGTGATGAACGTGTCCCTGGAGGTTAGGGCTCGTCTGCATGTCTTACCTCTATATGAGTAACATTAGAGCGAACCACCGCTGGTTCAACGAGCCATTCGCAGTTTCAGTCGTGGGTTCTTACACTTGCATGGGTCAGTCTTTGAGACAAGCGTATTTTGTCTTTGGAGTCACTTGGACTCAATACCCTTAACGATAATATCTTTAACGTGTTGAAGCTTAAGAAAGTCCAGGATTCAGCAAAAGCTTACCTCTTGGCTTCAGACTTTAATGTGTGGTTTGAGAGTTTGGGGGAGACACGGTAAGATTAAAAATCCCACTTACATAAAGAAAAAGAACAATAATGACAGGTCTATATGAATCTGATGAGCTCCATTGGCTTATTAAATGCAAAACACACCATTTTCATGTTTAAAGTCACTCTATGTAACTCAGATATTTGTGGTTCAGTCTTACCACACTTGACTGGTGGTTTAAAAGTTTTCCAGTCTGCTCTTGAGTTCATGAAGGATTGGCTGCAGCCTGTCCCCATTCATAAGAGAGATGGATGGATATAAATATATATTTGACTTCAGATTATTATATCTTTACGGTTGTTTGAATCGCTGTTGAACAAAGTAATTCCCCCCTCTGCGCGCCGTGCACGTGATTACACAACCGCTTGACGTCGGCTACGAAAATGTAAGTGCAGAGTGATCAGAGGCGGCGGATGTCAGTCTGCGCAACACTTTCCAACAACAACCCACGAGGAAACATTTGATCCAATTACGTTTAATTAATTCCATTCGTGTGCGGCTTTTGAGCGCCGTGGTGGGAACAATGGTGTTTAAGAATCAGTCGCCTGCGTGTAAGCGGCTCATAGACGTGCAAGAAGCTTCTTCCAGATTTGGCCCGCGACCCAGTTGCGTTGGCCCGGGCTCCCCTGGTGCGATGTTTGGGGTCCGTCCCAGAATAGGCTGACTGTTGTGTGTCGAATGCAGAAGTGCTGAACCTGGACCAGTGTTGCCAGGCCTCTGTTTGTTTTTCCCATTATAGATTTCTCAAGGTCAGTCGACTGCATTGCTCTTATGCTGACGGGGGAGTCATTCACAGACAATATCACTGATATGCGAGTGATGTACTTTCAAACGTTGCAGCGACTGTCGAGTCGGTGCTTTGCGACAACTTTTGACGATTTCATCCTCTTTAATTAGAGCAATGAGCAATGTTGTTGGCGTTCAGTCAAACTGTCACAACATGCTGAGTCACCACTGGGGAACGAAGCCGGGGAAGGCTGAGCCACGTGTGTATGTGTGTGTGTGTGTGTGTGTGTGTGTGTGTGTGTGTGTGTGTGTGTGTGTGTGTGTGTGTGTGTGTGTGTGTGTGTGTGTGTGTGTGTGTGTGTGTGTGTGTGTGTGAGTAGAGTTAATACAAACTGCTGTGTGACGCTCCCTCAGCTCCTGCAGACACATCAGAGAGTCCAGCTGCACTAACCCCCCCCCCCCTTCATGAACTGTCCACCATGACAGAGGCGTCACTACTCTTGTTGTATTGGTCGAGCCTCCAAGACGGCGGATTTCTGAAGTTTTCTCCCTCCGTGTCTGTGGCTGTCCGCGGTGGGACAGAAGGAGGGTGGTCCGTGTTTGGATTACTCGTCTCCTCGCGCCTACAGCCGGGCTCCGTCACGGCCGCTTCCTGCCTCGGTGACTCAAATTGCGGTGACCTGTTTCTAACGGTAGAAGAAGCAGTTTTGTCAGGAAGTGGAGGCAGAATTACAGCTGGAGCTTTTCTGGCATCAGACACAGACCTCCAAATCAAAAACCCAGTTTTGTATTGTTTGTATTGCACGCGTTAAGTGTAGGATGTAAATAAGGTCCTGTTTCCACGGCGATCTTGAAAACGTAAAAGTTGTTTTGGGGGGGGTTTGCTACAGAAAAGTTTCACGTTTACACAGCAATGTTTTGGGACATACTGTATGTTCGTTCACACGTAAATGACAGAAAAACAGTGTAGTTTTCATGTTGGGCCAGGAGTTGGGGCTGTTGGCTGTATTTGTGATGAAACTATAAAACTACTAAGTCTCTGGAGAATATGGACTGGGGAGTCATGACACATGAAAAGAGAGTCTGCGTTTGTGGAAATTTCGGATTGGATGAATTAACGGCTTTCTGTGTGGAGATTGCAGATTGTCATCAGGTGGTTTTCTGCTACTTTGACTTTGATTACTTGGCATCTGAGGATGTATGGATAAGTAAACTGCTGTCTTGAGGCAAAGTAATGAAAGCTTGGATTATATGCATGTGTAAATTGGAAACTTTCTTGAAAAGAATACATGAACAAATACTGCTTGTTTTGTCTTTCAGTGCACTGGATAAAGTACACTACAGCTCCTCCATTAATTCCACGTCCAGTGGATTAAAAATTTTTTTTCCACCTAATGCTTTTAGTGTAATAGTTGGGGACCACCTTCCATCTCAGTTTTTTTGCTTATGTAGAGGTTGATATTCTCAGTCTGTGGCCTTGAGCTGTGGTTCACCGATCAATGTCATCTGGCTGCGTTTGATTGACAGGTAATTATGGGCCGGTCACGTCCAGGCACTGGGGATAAATTTATGTTGGCCAAGGACTCTGCAGCACAGATTGTTCCAAATATTCGACGTAAAGGGGATTTTCTCCAAAGCACATTATTGCTATTGGTTAATAATACCAAGGATAAGTGATGAGCTACAGGCTTATTCAGTGGCCTTCTGCTATTATGGGAGCCATGTACGACCTTGTGTGTTGCCCAGATTGATGCCTTGTTCTAGTTTGAAGCTCTTGGTAGTTGGCTGACAAATAACTGAGGGACATGTGACTCTCAGTCCCAGGAAGGACTCTTGTACAGTGATGTATACCCTCCCTTACATTGTTTAAGCTGGAGGGTCACTATTGATGCTGGCAGTTTGTTATCTTGGAGCAATATTTAGCTCCCGGAGGACTTTAATGGAGATGATGATGATCTATCTATTGTTGGTAGCGTCGACATAGTAGTTGCTTTCGGTTAATCACAACTCTGCAAGTCAGAAAACAGCACAGAGGCTTTATGTATAAATAAAAACAT
This sequence comes from Blennius ocellaris, assembly GCF_963422515.1. Classification (NCBI taxonomy): domain Eukaryota; kingdom Metazoa; phylum Chordata; class Actinopteri; order Blenniiformes; family Blenniidae; genus Blennius; species Blennius ocellaris. The sequence continues at coordinate 16,823,147 of NC_137658.1, read as the reverse complement.
TATACGCCATTTCATTTGCAAGAATACTACTTTTTTTTTTAAAACTATAAGCACTATGGCAGAACTATCCGTTTGAGTCAAAACGAAACAAAAAATAAGACAATTTAAACAGTTTTTTTCTATACCATGGGGAAATCCCAAAGTGCAACCTCAAATTCTCTTCTACAGATGTGACATCAACCACCAAGACACGCGGGGATTCCTAGTTTAAAGGATAACTTTAACGAGTTAACTAACCATCTCAGTGTGTTTCATTTCAATCAGTATGTAGTCATCTATATCACTATTCGCTAATATATCACAGGGGGTCTAATCTGGCCCCCAGGAGGACCGTTCATAGGTCACTGTGCAAAACCCCCACTTCCATTCCATCGGAACGTCCAAATCCTTATTTGTTCCCAAACAATTGCATTGAGACCCTAAACTGAACATCAGATGATTTAATGTACTGTCGTCAAGGAGCATGCAAAGCTTGCTGCCTCACTATTCCAAGTTAAATAACACTAATGCAACATCATTTGTCCAAAGAAGCAGCAAGCTTCTGCCAAAATGAATCTGTAGAGAAACAGGGTAAATTAGATTTACTTTTCTTAAGATATTCAAGATTATCAAATTGGCTTTTAATCAAATCCCACATATTGTCTGGATGTATTGCTTTTGTACTTGTTTTGTCATTCTGTTTTTTTTTTAAAATATTTATTCGTGTGCAGCTCAATGGAAATCAAACCTGTGACGTCTGGTCTGTATACTTTATAATAATATACAGTATAATATATAGAATCAGAACACTGTCAGGAAGTTGTTGGTTGCTCATGCCAGCACCAACCAAGAGGAGGTGGTGGTGACGACGCCTGTCATGTCCTGTGCTCCGTCCATCCGGACGTCATTGATCGGCGCTGCGGTCGGACTCCTAACAAGCTGCACCAGAGTTTGTCAGCGATGGACCGAGAGTCCCTCGTTCTCCGGCTGCCTGTTTGGTGCCATCAGGGTTCAGATGGCCAGTTTTCACACTTCCACAAACGGTTCAAGCACAAACAGAGCAGTCACACCAGTGTTTGTATTAAATCTGCCTACTTCTCTCCTCTGGTGGAGACTGAAGCAGTTCTCAAAAGTAAATATTGGAGTTGCACTTATCAAGGCAGCGAGAGATGAAGTTCCAGATAAATACGAACGTTCCTTCGATGTCTGCTTGATGTTTAAACGGGCAGAGGCTTTCATGATCCCCAGGAGTGTCTGTTATGTATTTTTACTTCTTGTTGTCTCTGCCTCTGACTCCTGTTGCCTTTTATATCACTCTGCAATATCGAAGCGTTGCGATCATATTTGTTTGTCAGTTGCTATCAAAGCAAAAATATTAAGAATGATGAATTTCATTATTTCGGACAGCTTTCTTGAAACACTTCCTCCGAGCCATCCATCTGTTCACAATTCTGTTCGATCAAACTCGTGACCAACTGACTAATCGATTACATTTTCCTGTTAAAATTTCAATAGTTTGAGGAATAAAATCTATTCTGGCCTCATAGGAAATAATTAATTAGTAGACCCTACACCATACACAAATATATTCTCAATGATGCACCAATGCTACTGAACAAAATTATTCATTTTCAATGTAGAACTTCTGCAAGCTGCACTTATTATTTGGGATTTTGTAAATATTTCAACGGTGCTGTTCTTCAATAACCTTTTCAGATGCTGTATATCTCTTAAAATGCAACAGAATTACTGTACAACCAGGGCAAAAATGCAATAGAAATGGCAAGGAATAAGATTGCAGCATCTTTTTTGGCTGCAGGGTTGTAAAGACGCAGTTGTATGTGTGAATCCATGTGGACTGAAAAAAAAAAAAACCTTGTTAATTCAAATAGAATGTTTACAAAGAGACTAATCCTATCTCTCTCATTGCAGTCATGCTGATTAACTTGGGAAATGTTTCATTAATGTATTATTGAGCACTTTTGTCCTCTGTTTTACTTACAATACTGTGAAAAATGAGAGGTTTTATTTGGAGACAGATATTTGCAAACAGTTTATTCTATAGCTATTTGTCTCATCTCTCAAACACCTTGTGCATCACATTGTTTTCTATATTTTCCGTCCTGTGCACCACCGAAGGCATCACCACCGTCCTGACCATGACGACGCTCAGCATCAGCGCCCGCCACTCCCTCCCAAAGGTCTCGTACGCCACGGCCATGGACTGGTTCATCGCCGTCTGCTTTGCCTTCGTCTTCTCCGCCCTCATCGAGTTTGCTGCAGTCAACTACTTCACCAACGCGCAGCTCGAGCGGGCCAAGAGGAAGCCGGCCAAATGTCCCCCGGTGCCCCAGACCACGCCTGTCAAGGTCAAGGACACGGAGGAGGTGCTGCAGGTGATGTTTGTTTCCTCAATAATCTGATTGCACTTTACTTCAAGGAGCTCTTATGCAGCAAGTCCCTCATTATGTGAACACTGTATTTGGCGTTTAGACTTCTGAATGACCAGAATTCAGGTTTTCTGAGGGTTCTCAGCAGTGCAGGCAATGAAGGAGGTGGACAATTGCATCCCATCTGTTTGGAGACTTCTGTTTACCAGGAACTGTCCATATTTGACTTGGTCATTAAGTGAAACTCTGCCTTCTGGGGTTCACAGAGAAATGCAAGGTTTTGGCAAATTAAATATTTGAATCCAAAAGTTTGACCAAGAAATTGTAAGAAGTGCCAAATACACAGCTTGTGGGCCAAAATTAGCCCATCAGAGGGTCTTAAACAGCCTGTGGGATGACTTTATAAAGCATATTTAAACATAAAATAAGGAGAAAGTAGCATCTTTAGTTGCAAATAAATTGGAAAGACATTTGATTTTCTCTTAGGGATTGTTGAAAATGGCATAATGTTGAAATTTGACATATTTTCTTTAAAGATTTTCTAAAAGTTTACCCAGAGATTTAATTAAAATGTATAAAACATGATAGGATGTCAATATATGGCTGGTTGGCCAAAATCAGCCCATTTGGGGGACTAAAAAAAATCATGGAAAAGTTTGAATTTACAAAGCAAAAGCAGTACATTTCTAACATTTTCCCATTTTTAACAATGCCTCCTAGTGCAAATTACAGAGAAGTACAACTTTTTGCTTGTTTAAGGTTTAAATTCAAACCGTTGCCATGTTATATTTTTTGAAACTATTGCGTGACGTCCCCATGTCCCAGCATTTGTTTTTGCCTCAACAAAGAGAAAGCCTTAGAAGTCAGGTAATAAAGAGGATCAAATTATTCATAATGTGACACCCTGTTGTGCCATTCATGTTATATTCACATGTAGGATGTAATTGGTTGAGTGAAGATGAATAAAAATACCAGTAAATGCAGACAAGTAGAGAGTCAGAAAGCAGCTTCACAGCACAGATGTGTGTGTGTGTGTGTGTGTGTGTGTGTGTGTGTGTGTGTGTGTGTGTGTGTGTGTGTGTGTGTGTGTGTGTGTGTGTGTGTGTGTGTGTGTGTGTGTGTGTGTGTGTGTGTGTGTGTGTGAGATCACGAGGTGTTTCTGCACAAGTTTAATTTTAAAATGATACATGCATAAATTGACAGAATGTCCTATTTGAAAAAAAAAAAAAAAGTACATTAACACAATCTTAGAGTGACATATGGATTAAATCAGAATTCATGAATATGCCATGACGCTAATTTGGAACTCTTAGACTGATATGATGACTGTGTTACAAACTGCCGCAGGAGTGTATTTACAGAGCCGTGTGCTGTACAACCGCTGTTTTACAGCTGAGCCGGCTGTGAAAAAAAAAAAAAAAATGGGATGAGTGCACTTTCTCCTGGACTGTATTTTCTTCTTCGGGAAATCAAATGAGATTCATGCTCCTCCTGTGTTAACTGATCAGTGGAGCTGACATCGCCCCGCAATGCATGTGTCAGTTTTACACTAACTACTTTAAGTTGCCCCCTCCAGTCCAAATCCCAGTGTGGCGTAATCACGCCTGAATGCAGTGTAGTGACAACGGCACTTCAGTGGATTAGCGGGTTGCCATGGCGACGGAGCCCGGGTACATCTGTATAGGTTTCAGAGAGAGAGAGAGAGAGAGAGAGAGAGAGAGAGAGAGAGAGAGAGAGAGAGAGAGAGTCTGGCGCTCGGTGGAACAAAAATTAATACTCTCTTCTTCTTCGAGAGCAGGTCCTGTTACCACGGGACTCGGAGTTACGGGTCGGGGCGTGTTGATGGCTCCTGCACCAAATGTTTTTTACCTCCCATCTGATTTGACGCACGCCCCCCCCCCCCCCCCCCTCCCCCCCCCCCCCCTCCACACACTCTCACACACCTCCTCTGCTGCACATTAAGAACAATAATTCTTTCAATTTCGGCGTGGGTGAGGGTGGTGGTGGTGGTGGTGGTGGTGGCTGTGGATTATTTTCTCCCAATGCCTCAGCACCAGCATCACACTCCCCTGCATGGAAACATCAAGTCTCAAAGGATAAGCTCCTTTTGACGCTCCACTGCATTACCAACCCGATGCAGTGCTATACCTACTTTCTGTCTTAAGCTGTGAAAAGAGTGAAATCCTTGGTAAGTGACATCTGTATTGCACACACTCGGTCGCCTGCTTCCAGATGAAGGCCATCTGTGTCGGGGGGGGGGGGCTGTAATCAGATCAATATGACAAGGTTTATGTTGCCCGACAAAGCAACGCGAGGAGGAAATGAGCTTTACCTTGGCTGCGAGCAAGTGCCTTCCAACAAGAAGCAAAGAGGAGAAACGAAAACATTAGTCACCCAGAGAATCAGCCAAGACCCCCTTCAGGCATGTGTTCACAATTTTATGAAACAGTCTACGTCGTACAAAAAAGTTTGATGCATCCGTTGCATAAATCAACAATAGATTACAACCAAACTCTCTTTTGAAATCTTTAAAAGCCCAGGAAAATAAAACCCAAAACGATACGTAGACTGTTCACATGTATTTGTGCCTATGTAATGGTATTTATGTGATTTAATAGGGCATCCACAAATGTACATGTTGTCTATGTGGTTACAAGGACGTGCAAACGTCTCTGTCGTCTCCATCCTCAGGCAGGTTGATTTACACTGTGGTGCCTATATCTCTGGGTTTTCACTGCCCTCAGTCTAACTTTGCAGGCTCCCTTTTGCAAAAGTTTGCACTTTGCAGGTAATCAACTCAGATTCTGTGTATTAGTGCTTGTGTTTGCTATAAAGTGTCTAAAGGATCTATGTTTGACAAGCTCATACCAGGTAAATCCTCCAGTCCTCAGGGATGCCAGAGATGTGTGTTTTTCTGTTCACTACGATCCTTCTCGTCTCCTTTGCTTTTGCGATAGCACTGTGGCCACTGGAGGGCAGCATGTACAACCGGTTGTTGTCAAAGGGGGTCTAAAGTGGGCAAAATCAGCTTCGACTTCATAAAATTCTTTGTTCTTCTCATTCGCAGCAAAATCCCGACACCAATGGTAACCTTAGAAAAAGGGTGAATTACATCCCCCACCAGGAGGTGAGCGCTCACCAGCGAGCCCAGTCCACCACCAACATTTCGGGGATCGGAAGAGGGAGGCCCCTGCGACCTTTGATCAGTGGGGTCAACGGCAGCTCCTCCACCCTCTCCCGCTCCAGCCCCAAGTCCGAGAGCCTGCTCAGCGTGGCGTCCTCCTCCGCCCAGCTGGTGAAGAGCACGCCGCAGCCGGCGGCGTCCACGCCGGACGTGATGGCGGCGACGCCGTGCAAGCAGAACGCGCACGGCGCTCCGTCCTTGCACCACCTGCTGGGGCCCAAGCTGGAGCGCATCCAGATGATGGGGAACAGGCTGGAGCCGAGGCAGACGCCGTGCTCTCAGCCCACCACCGCCGGCATGGGGGGGACCAGTAAAATAGACAAGTACGCGCGGATCCTGTTCCCAGTGTCCTTTGGGGCATTCAACATGGTCTACTGGGTGGTGTACTTATCGAAGGACACCGTGGTAGCTAAAGGGGGCTAGACTTTGGTCCCAATCCACGAGGAGCTAAATATAAGGAATACAGGAGTTTGCAAACGACGCAAGCAGACTTATTGTTGGTTTTTTTTTTGTTTTTTTTTGCCATACAGATAAACAAATATGTGCTGGACAAGCACTTCCAAAGAGAGTAGACTCTGAATGCATTCATTTTGTTCTTCCTGAAGTCCTGGGACAGCGAGCACGGGAACAAATCCACCAATTTAGAAATATCTGACTCAACTAAGAAAGAACACCTGCACACTGGAATACGCTCCTGTCCTCTTTCTGCGGCGTCGTGCTTCATCGGACTATGAAAGGTCTTCATCGGCTTCAACTGCCTCCTAATCCCGTTTGGCCTGCAGACCAGATAAAGCGTGGGATCTCTTTTCTTTTCATTTTTCCTATTTTTGTACCCTGCACCTGGCAAGATAGTCGGTGGCGTGTGTGCCACCGTCCTGAAGTGAACTTACCAACAATGTAAATATATCAGTTTAATAGGATCAGAAGATTTATATTTAATGAAAGCAGTCTACTTCCATTTCAATAATAGGACTTGTTGCTTTGGTGCCAGCAGGTTAGAGGATACAGAGTCAAATTATCAGAGGGTACAAAGGGACTCTGGTTCGGATCCAGGGGGACCTTCGACCAAAAAAAAAGCTCTGAATGTTAGCCAAATAAGCTTGGAAGTACAATGACGTAGATTTTGTTTGTGCTGAGCGAAGCTTTGGTTGATCAACTCCAAACGCTTGTACAGTTCTTATCTGCGAAACATCCGTCTTATACAAGATGGATTACCGAGCCTGGGAAGCTGAAGATGAAGTCTGTTGATACATTTGGTAGAAAATATGAAAGACAAGCCATTACTTAATGTCACAGTAGGATTTGAGCCTCGTTCTCGCCATAACAAGTTACCAAATAGACAGAGATTGTCCACATCATCAGTCAAGGAGCCAGCTGAGGAGTGAGAGGAGGGTTTGTTTGCTTGGAGGAAGAATGTGTCTGAAGGTATGCCATCCACAGTGATAAAGGCACTTCTATGCACTTCCATTTTTCAGCCACATTACCTTACATTTCACGCTGTGGGAGATCGTCTCTCACATGTAACTGGATGAAGGCGGCGAACAGAGCCTGATTAGCTGTAAATCTGCAGTGGAGCAGTGTGAAGGAAGTATCGGGCAGTTTTTGCTGAAATAATTGCTTTTGTCATGTAACTCTAGAGTTGGCTGCCATGCAGCTGTCGGCCATTTAGTCCACAGCTGTTCATTTGCCCACCTGGTGTTTGGGTGATAGGATCGGATTTGCTGCAGCGGTGCTAAACAAGCACCTGGTAAAAATCTCAAATAAAAATCTGAGTATGGAGCCGTTCCCTCTCTGGTAATCATCCATCTTCTGTAACCGCTTCGTCCAATCCGGCAGGGTCTCCCTGTGTTGCTGGAGCCGGTCCCAGGTGACTACCAGCGACGGCTGCCAGTCCATCACAGGACAAACAGGGAGAAACAACCTCGCACTCGGAATTCAGACTAATGATTCACCTCAAAATTCATGTTTATGGACGGTTGGAGGAAATTGGACACAAGTGAAACACACACACATGGACAACATGCAACATCAACACAGTTTTTTCCTTTTCTTTCTGGGTTATAACATGAGAACATTGATTCAAGGCTGTGCAGTGATATTGATATTTAACTCTCAAGGTATTCACTCAATTGATTGAATTGCCCATAGGTGTTGGAGTAGGTGTGAATCTCTATGTTTCCTCCACCTAAGCTGGAAAAAGGGATGGAAAGATGCTACATGTCTCTCAAAACGATGTGATCCACCACTTCAAGGGACCATATTCTGCTTTAAGTATATTTAAATCCCATATATTTCAAGTGATTTCAGCCAAGCTATGAACTTATTCAAGTAAATCCAGCTTTGAAAGCTCTTGAAACAGGCCCACGTGAGCTGGCATCGTTTCGCCATGGACGCAGCAGGTGGCCAAACTTGGAGGCTGATGTCAAATTACGACATTAGTGCAGAATATTTGTGGGCTCAGTGATGTTGAGTGGTTTTCTGGATGTTGTCCAATCAGGAAGAAGAGGTCTTCCATCTTTCATGGCGAAGTGGGGTGGGGTGGGGGGGCTTAAAGAGAGACGAGCAAAAGGAGCTTGTTTCAGTAGAGGTGAGCCAAGGACTTTGTATATTACACAAAAATTCCCTTTTGAATTTGAATCATAATCCTCAGTCCGAATAGAAATTGCTAGAGTATATCCAATCAGCTTGAGCTGAAGTGTGTAAACTCTGAAGCATGCAGCTGGGTCAGTAGTAAAAACACCAAATAAACTGCAGCAGTAGAAAGGAGTGGCTACGTGCTTGTAATTAGTACAAATGCAGTATTTCTATATCTTCAGAGGGCTTTGACTTACAGACTCACTGTCTGCACAACCTTTTCAAGTCCTGACATCCAGACAGAAACAAAAAGCATGTTAAGGTTATTCTAAATACTAAAAGCAGTAGTTTCAAGAAGTATATAAATCCACTCATTCGCTCCCACTTGTTAGATTGCAGGAAGTCAGCAATTTGTTTTTGCAACCATATGAAGATTGATACCAAAATATCATCTGTTTTTGGATCAGTTTTTCTAATAAATCAACATTGACTTTGTCGCTATAATTCTTTGGAGAGTTTAAGTTTATTTATATATTAAAAAAAATCAAGTTGGGGTCCTCATGCCTGCTGGTTGTCATAGAACCAAGATAAACAATAATACAGTTCACTGTCTTAATAGCTATTATTAGAAATAAAGCATCCTTAACTCCTTTCTCTTAAAGTTACCGTCAATAAATGACGGTTTATACAACGTATTGGCATTATCAACATGCTGCTGGCTGTTGCTACAGTCAATACCATATTCAGTCTTCTCGTTTAACTTCTCCAAAACACCAAATAGCCTGAATTCCCAAAAGCTGAGCTAAAGTTCTCGAGTCCCCGCTGCCTCGTTTAATCTATTAAATCTAATTCCCACCTTTCAAATGCTAAAGACCAACACACATCCGCCTCCAGCGTGAGCAAAATCTTTTGTAGGTGTTGGTGACCCTCAGAGGCAGCGAATGTGCAGGTAATTGAATCCTTGAATAGGTAAAGGACGCCATTATCCAGATAACACACAAAGTGACGACAGAAAATTGTCCTCCCAGCTGTCCTGCGAGGCTGTTCTTTCGCAGCCTGGTAGAGGTGAAGTAGGGGGTTCGCTGTCATTGAGTTCATTGTGTTGGACAAAGTGACATTTTGTGTGCAGAGGGGACTCGGAATCGGGATTATAACAGATGCTTTTGACATTTCGATCACCTTTAGAGATCTATAATTGTTATTAACAAGCCATTGCTTTGTGTTTCGACGGAGAAGACGTGAGCGGGCTGGACTTCACGGGAGCTGCCTCCTTGTGGCCTCCTCCTCAGTGAGACAGCTGAAGGTTAAACAGTTGGTGGATGAGCTCAGCTCCGCCGTACGCTGTACTGCAGACAGACACGCGGTGCCACGTGGGGATCCATGCTGTCGTGGGCGCCCCGGCTTTTCTCGCTCTAATGGCCGTGTCATCCATGTAGTCGTGGTTGTTGGCCCTCGTCGATCGGTTAGTCTAACAGGAGTTATGATGCTGTCACAGCCACGAGGAGCACGCGTGCTGATGGACAGATCAAGATGCCCGGCGCCACTCACCTCTCCTCAACGCAGCCATGTGTGAAATTGATTTTGCCGTTATTACCTCCCCATTGGGTCTCTGCTCTGCACACACACACTCACCCCCCCCCCCCCCCGCCACACACACACACACACACACACACACTCCCCACATTTCCCTCTGTCTGTGACAACAGGCTGCAAAATAGATCTCATCATTAAAGAAAAACACAGAACATCCATGTCCTAATGAGGAGCCTGCCAGCAGCAGATTGATGCTCAGTGTTTATATGCTGCTCTCAATGTGTGCATGATTGATGGAGCTGCCAGCACCAGGTTCTGTGTTTTCTGTTGTTGTGTGTGTGAGAGTGGGCTTTGTTTTTTCTCTCTCTCTCTCTCGCTTTTTTTTCTTCTTCCATAAACATGCTGTTCTCGATGACAAGCGTGTGTGGTTAAAGATGCTCAGCGTGCCATTTCCAGAGCTGACGCGGTGCAGATTTGTGGAACGTACAAGCACATCCCGGGATCAGGCTCCCAATTAATCATTGTCAGGAGTGTCAAAAAAAAAAAACTACATTTAGAGGAACTAAAGAGTGCAGATGAACAGGCAAAGTGGGACACTTACTGTAGATGTAGAGCACTGTGGTATTACAGCATGGTGTCATGCTCCCTCTAGTGGTTCAACTGAGCTTTTTGAAAAAGAAAAAGTGTCTCCTCTCATCTCAGTATCTCCTCAATAGTGAAACTCTGCTTGTCAATCATGAAATACGTTTTGAAAACTTTGCGTTGTGATCTAAGTCTAGACTAGACTAGACTAGACGTCGGTCTTAAGCAGCCGACGGGCCGAAGTCGGCCCTTTGTTGGTCCCCGACCACTGAAAACTAGAGCACACAAGGAAGCTGGAAGCTTCATGCTTATAGTTATGTGCATCTTTAGGTTTTATTGTGTTGGTTAGTCAAGCAACAATTAAAAATTCACAAAAAAAGTCTGTTCAGTAAAAGAAAGATTAATCGTGTTGAAAGACTACAGGTGGACTCAACAAAACAGAACAAAAGAAAAAAAAGACAAAGACATACCAGAACTTGACTGTTGCCAAGCGGGGAAGTTAATATACAGCCATTTAATGAAAAATGTATTTATACTGTGCTCACGCTTACAGTATTTCATTTTTAAAATCTAAGGAACTGGACAGAAGACAAACATATACATTTACACAGTATTTTACTGAATGCTGCAGCCTAATGTAAAAAGTTTATGTGACTAAAATCGCAGGCGACCTGTTCTACCTTTAAAGAATGTTCATCACCAGCATGGAGAGTTTGAGCTCAAGTGTGACTGACTGGATTAGAGAAAAAAAGGTCATGTGATATATTTGACCCATATTTGAATGCTTCCACTTTCCAGTACAAAGTCTCGTTAGTGTTTAAAAATAGAAAGACACATCCAAATGTTTTTTACTGTAATAATACTGACAACCAACACGAGTAAAAGTCACATATTCAATGCTAAACGTGGTTAAAGTATGAACATCTCGCCAATGTCAAATGGTGTGAGGTCAAATGTACAGTGTGTTATCATGATGGTACACGCTGACACAGCATGAATGTATTTTTCAAGCTGGTTTTAGGTGCATCAAAGTATTTACCGTTTCATAAACAGTTTTTTTTTTTTCTCTAATAATGAACATTTTGAATAGTTAAAACTTTGACTGCCTTATTCCGTTATTTCAAGCAAATGGAATTACGTTTTGGGAATCAGAAAGGGTTTTAAAGAGACAACAAGTAAAATTAAAATGGTACTCTAACTTCTAATATTGTATTTGCAATATTTGAAAGGTATGATGTAGAGTAAATGCAAAAGACCGGAATAAAAAAGTAACAGAAAGTGACCAAACAAAAAGTCAAGCGAAGTTTGAGCGACCCCCCTCTGTTGTTTTCTGCTGACAAAGCCGAGGCTTTATAATGTGATTATTTGGGACTTTAAGATCCAAAATGTATGAGATACAGCAATGAGTACAGTAACTTTTTCCATATCTATTTTTTTACATTTTCACATATATAGGGGCATGACAGCATTTTAACTAGCTTGAAATCCCGGACTGTGTGAAAGAGTAAGACTATTGATAAGGATTATATTAAAAGAACAAGAAGAAGAATAGGAAAAGGAAAAGACTGCCTGAGTCGAGGTGTTTCCATGTTGTCCCTGTGCATTTATGAGTTTTCTACTGGTACTCCCGTTTCCTCCAACACTCCCAAAACATGCAGGTGATGGTAATTTGTAACCCTGAAATTGCCCATAGGTGTAAATAATATTAAAACTCTTAGGAATAATACACATTAGTGACCTTTGAGGGGTTCCGCTTAATGACTGTGGGTCTGTGTTGTGGGTTGTACCCCAAATCAAACCACTAGAGGGCGCGTGACGCTGCATTTTTCTTCTTCCCTCCAGGAATCAAATGATGAGATCAGTGTCTCGGTTGAATTGGATCAAACACGATGATTTGAATTGATTTCATTGTCTGATATCTGCGAATCTGATGGTATGCCTCTTTTGTCCAGTTCAAGATGAATCTGTCCACATATTTACAAACTGACTCCAGGTGAGGTAACTATCCTCAGTCTGCACTCAGCATGGTTTCTATTATTCACTAATATCTGCAAAGGTGGGACCTTTGTTTTTTTTTTTTTGTTGTCCAAAAATAATAGTGCCAAAAACCAAACAATTAATACAATAATTGACTACAGTTTCAACATAGGCTAAAGCCAATTTTATTGAAACTGTCTGGTGCAAAATCCAGTGAAATGTCCATAAAAAACAAAACAAAAACCTGTTGCACTCTGCATGTTTTTTACAAACTCACCCTGACAGCATGGCTTTGAGGCTAATGCAAGTTAGCGGTCTTCCATGGCAGCATCATCGACATCTCAGCTCAGGTCTCAGTGTTGCGCTCTGTCCGCTACTCTTGATAAATTAATTAATTTAATAAATAAATAAATAAATAAATAAATAAAAATCATTGTTTTCCTTCAAATTTTTACAATTTGCTTGCTGGTTAAGCAGTCCACATTGGAGCCTTTGCAGGCCGTTTTTGGCCCACGGGCCTTATGTTTGACACCCTTGATGTAATGTTTTTGTCACATGCGACATCGTACACAAGGGTTTTTTAGTGACATTTGAAGGGGGCGCCACTGTATTTAATTAGGAAAATGGATTCTTCAGATTCACGGTACTACATCTAAATTCATCTACAAAAAATTGTAAAACTTTTGAGGAGACAGGGGACGACTGGTTAACAAGGATCATCGGGGTGTGTTTGAAAGAAATACAACAACTCTGGCTGACCCAATTTCAAAATTGTGTATATGTGCACTGTACCTGTGCGATTGTGTTTCCAGCGTGAACAGTCGTGTTGTCACGAAACATCTTGGTGGATTCGTTTGAATTGATGGTGATATTTGATCATTTTCCTGCGGGCACACTGCTCACGCAGATTGTCTATCTGAGTGGTTTTCCATGTGTAATAAGACCTCACTTAACCCAGTTTCTGGAGCGCCACAGGGCGGGATAATTAACATGTAGGCCCTCAGCAGCTAATAGGATAATACACTCTAATTTGTATTATACTTTCGAGCTCACGTGCGAGCCATTTGGAGGGGTATTAATCTTCGTGATGGTGCAGGACAGTGCGATTCTGATTGTTCGTTGAAAATCCTGCTCCAGTCTGATGGGGCATGTTTTGCATCCGAGGCTCTGAGTGAGGTGGGAAAACATCCAGAAAGTCTCTGGATCCGACAATATGAGAAAATCCTCATATTACATTACCAGTCATACTCAGTAGTAGGAGCACTGACTACAGCAACATTTAGGTCTATTAGATAAGACACAAAGAGACAGCAATAATGCAAACGTAGATGCGGACATATATGTACACAATCTTGAACAGCTTCCTTATATTAACGAATGCTGCACCGAAGGACTCAGTCACAGAGCTTTTTCCTTCACGGAACAACTTAAGACCAAGTCTTGATCACAAACTCCCGGACCCTGGAGTTGTTGGAGTAGGAGTGCAGAGTCGTGTTTGCATTGGTGGTTGACTGAAGACTCGTGAACATGAAATGTGTTGTGTAGTTTGTTATTGATGCTACGTTGAATCAAAATCTAGAAGGTGACGACCCACTGAGGTATTGTACATTAGTGTTTTTCAACTTGAACTCTTTGTCATCCTGTCAAGTTGTTACATTCAATATGCCCCACACAGATTTTTTTTTTTTTTTTTTAACTAATGTTTCATTTATTAGTCCTAATCCGATGCACTGTTTTCAATAAACACGTTGGACACGTCCTGCCACCGAGGTGTGACTTTATTGGCTTGAAATGTGGAATGAAAGCAATGTCAGCAGGTAAAGTGGTTCGTGGTCCCAGGTGGATGAAGGTGAGAAAATACCTGGTTCCATTCCAGGCTTGGAGACCCTCGATGTGGAGTTTACATGTTCTCCTATACGAGGCGTAACCACGGTAACCTTTATGACCAAAATAGCCATTTTTTTGTGATTTTCCACCAAATGAAATTGACCTGGAGCCAGAAGAAACACTTTTAACCTTTAAAATGAGGCTGACGCAACGTCTAAAGTTTCATATATACTGTAGATTTGAAACACACACAAAAACTATCTTATATTGCATTTATGACGTTTCAATTGCTGAACATTGTCAACTGTTTTAATACCTGATTTTAGTGGATACATCCTTCTTTTCCAGCATTTCTAAGACAATTTTGACATTTTAGAATAGAATAGAATAGAAGTACTTTATTCATCCCAGAGAGATCATCTTCTAAGCATTGCTCCACATAGAATGAATAGAGAGAAAGTTGAAAATCCAATAAGAGAGGAGGAAAACTAAGTAATTATTAATTCAAATATGAATATGCACAAAGATTAATGTGACAAATATAAGCACAGAAAGAATGAAATTAGTGAAGCACAGCATCACTGTTTATAGGGAGGAGTTATATAGCTTTCTGGTCACAGGAAGGAGGGACATTTGAACTATTTTATCAATTTTCTAAGCAGTTATACTTGTTTTGTTTAAAATTTTCAAGCTTTTTTGTCATTTTATAATTTTTTTTCCTAATTTTATTATTGTGCTTTTCTTTTCTTTTTAAGCCATTTTCTTTCTCTTTTTTTTAATCCATATTGAAAATATAAAAGATGTTAAATCCTTATCCTTTCAAACAAATACACATCTCAGGCCTCCTTTTCATGACATTACCAAGTGAACACGAAAAACCTTGTTGCATTTTGGGGGTTCGTTTCCACGACAACGATGCCTCGAGCCACTGAAACATATTGAAAACGGCTCTCGGAGTCTTGTAACTTTAATAAAATTACAAGATTCTGATGTGAGTAATGTCTTTAAGTACCCTACCAACCTTTGCATCATGGGATTGATCAGTGTCTTACATAGCGAGGTAAAAAAAACATCATCTGGACATGAGCAGATCTGAAACCTCTTCACATTCTGCAGCACCGGTATGGAATGGGGTCACGCCACAGGCAGTAATACAGCCCCATATCTTTGAAGATGCTGGATTTTGTGCTCCGTGCTCATGACACACCGGCCTCTTTAGTCAGTGGGACTCAATTGTCAACTGTTTCTGCAGCAAATTCAAAAATCTTGATAGACTTGATGGCAGGTTTTCATTTCGTGAAAGAAATGTGCTGCCCCGTCAGTTCCCCTCAATTAAGTAGTGTAGATCACCGGGTTCCCCCACAGAGACACGGATTGAGACGTTTCCATCACCAGACGTTTATTCAAGTGCACCAAAAACAATCTCACAGACCTAAACTGCCTCTTGCAGGCTCCTCTGCTGGCCTGTTTGTTCACGCCCGCCTGTCACACCTGTGTCTGGGCGGCTCCTCCTCTTATGGGCGGAGAGGTGACGCAGCACACCTGATTCCTATCAAGGGCTTAATCACCTCTCTGCCACAGTAGATTTCCATATGTCACTGACAATCCCTGCTGTAGGTCTGAGGAAAGTATTAGTGATATTATGATTCTGAAAAATTGTTTCCAGCTCTTTTTGGCTCCGTGGAAAATTTTTCAATGACTTTTTTGTCACTGTTTTTGCTGAAATGTCACGATATCTGTCACTGTCTGACATATCGTGTGTGTGTGTTCTATTGTTAACAATATGTGGGTTTATGAGAGACACAAGTCGTCATCATCTCACTGTTACTTATATTTTACGCATTGTCCCACACGACGGTTGAGCACCCTCCTTCTCTTTGGAGACGACCTCTGTGGAGATTGTGTTTTGTTTCTTTCCCTCCCCCCCACTAACCTTAAAAGGTTCATTGACAGCACATCGGTGATTGTGTGGTCAGTCACATTTTAGAATTAACACTTCAGTGAGTGTGTTTATTGCAAACTGCTGAAAAGTAGAAGCTGAACGTCCCAACCCGCTGAACTTAAGTTGACACGCCACACATCAGACACAAACTCTCATCCTGAAATATTCCGGAGACATTGGAGCCACGGTCGGGGAAACTTGTGTCATGATATGATGTTTACATTGAAGGCCGAGCAAGCCAAGAACAATCATGAGATAAGCTGCCAGCTGCATTTAGCTAAAAGCACGCAGGGGAAGCTAATCTGATAAGCTTGTGAAAGAAAGTGCAGGTGTTTACCGGCGTTACAGGAATGAATGTCAGAAAATGTGGTTGGCAGACTAAAGTGGCGGCTGCATTGGCATGACATACACTGCACCCCAAAAGGTTTGAGTAGATAAACATTTTATGGCTTTTCCCTGCTGCTGTAAGCATCAATTAGCTTCATTTTCAGAGCCAAGGGTCGTTTAGAAGTCGCAATAAATTAATTAGACTATACCGAGCTCATCTTTTTATCTAGATTGAATTGAATAAAAAGAACAGGTCCCTTACATCAGAATATTAAAAAAAAAAAAGTTACTTAAAATCTGCCCCAAGTTTTTATTGACTTCATTTGAAGTTAAAAATCAGGGGGAAAAAAATCAAAAATTGCTCAAAAGTGACCAAATGTGTGACTAAAGTGAAAACCGAACACCGAGATGGCTTTAACCATGCTGCTAGGGTGAGTTTGCAAAAACATTCATTCAAGTTTTTTTTGTTATTTTTGACATTTCATTGTATTTTGCAACAGAAAGTTTCATTAGAATTGGCTTCATGTTAAGATTGCCGTCATTTTCCATAATAGCATCCACATTTTCATCAAGTATACTCTGCGTCACAACAAAGAAAAACCTTAAAGTTAGAATTCAAGGTTATCATGGCACTATCTTCCCGGTCCAGCCCAGTCAAGACGAATTAAAATGTTGTTGACACCCCTGCTCCAATGTGTGCCACATTCAGTTTTGCTTTTCTCCTCTCAAGAAGGAAATGCTCATAACATTTTTATACACATCAAGAAAAAGACTGAAATTCAAAATAAACCTGGAGAGAGTCACCATGTGGCCCCTCCATGTGTCCTGGGTGAGGAAGCAGCAGTTGGTAGTCTGATTTTTTTTTTTTTTTTTTCCGAGTTTAATGTTACAGCTGCTGCCCGCAACACAAAGAGACAAACTACAGTGTGGCAGTGTCAGATAAAAGATCACGTTATTTATAGATCCACAGCAGGGAAACTAAATATTCGCTGACGTCAATGGAAGTTTTGTTAATGAACACAGAGAAGAAAAACACGGTAAACAATATGTGTCTGCACAGTGGCGTGATTTTCCTCCCACAGTCTAAAAACTTCAGGCTATTTAGTGTCTCTATAGTGCACGTCGCTCAGTCCTGTGATGGATAGCACATCCTGATATCCTTCAAATTTACTGATCTGCTCTCAATGTTTTCGTCTCTACAAAGCAGAACATACATAAGACTAAATTATCTGCTAGTTTGTAGTTATAACTGGAATTAGAACATTTCAGAAGGATTTTTGCAGTGTTTTGCTGGTTCGCCGAATCGTTAACAAAAACATTGTTACTTGTTCACTGAAAAATGTTATTGTTCTCAGGTCTTTTCTTGTTTTTCCATGTTATCAATCATCAGGTGAAGAATTTTTAATCGTATAACCTGCATGAAAAGTGACATTTTGAGAGATTTATTAAAGGTTATCACACGATGAAGTGATTGATATAGTATTAGATGAGCAGGAAAAAGCCGTATCAATAGAGTAAAGTTTACAGTTATACTGAGCAATATGTCTTTATGAATTCTGGTGTTGGTGTGATTCTGTGGCATACGTCAACCTGACTTCATTAGTCTGGCTGCAGGCTTAATTTAGAAGTGCTTTTAGGGAATTACTGTTGACTGCCAGGCCCAGCGGACTCCTGCCGTCACTTGTCGGTCAGATCTCTTGTTACCTTTTGTCCTTTTCTGCTCCTCGAGATCCTCCGATGTGTTTCTGCTGCTTGTTCCTCCTCCACTGATACACAAAGCCAACAGAGCCTCTTCAGTCTGGTCTTTTATTTATCTCCTGGTGAAGATCAAGCCTGCTATCACATTGGGAAAAAAAATGCTTTATATAAGTTAGTTTGGGGACACAATGAGACACACAATCACCATTATGAAGAGAAATGTAAACAATCCAATGGAAATATTTAATACTGCGAGCTTGTCAAGAGTGACGATCGTCACTACCAGTCTGTAGACGGCTGCGTTGTCGTTTCAACTTACGGAACCCGTATTGATGTGCTCGGTACCTCAATGGAAGGGTGATGAAAAATGGTAACGGTTGAGTACGGTTCTTTTGGTACTGGTTTTCTGTAGGAGCTGACAGACAGCTGTCTGTGCAGACAGGGGGCGGAGTCACTGAGCCAGTCTGTATTGGTCTTGCTTTAAAAATGGATTGAGACCAGATGAGGTAAGATAATAAGAGACCAGACGAGATGAGACGAGACAAGATAAGACAGGATAAGATGAGACAAGATGAGATAAAATGAAATAAGATCAGACGAGATAAGACAAAACAAGGTGAGATAAGACCAGATGAGATTACATAAAACAGACTTTATTCAAGCCACAATGGGGAATTGAAGTGTTGCAACAGTAGAAAAGGATTAATAAGAGCAAGAAATAGTGCAGAAAAGAATAATGTGCTAGATACAAGAGAGTGACATGAGCCAATGCAGATTAATTACACACTAACAGATTAGTTACAAAGGCTATAATTAGTCAAGCAAACATGCTTTGCGAATTTTACACCCAATATTGTGAGTGAAATCAAGATAAACCTCTAAAATGTAATATTTTCCCATGGCTATTGTGTCCACTAAGTGTCTCTGTAATAAGAAGCATGCGTGCCCATATATTCTTGCAAATACAATTTAGTTTCCAATCAACACAGTTCGCCCTGCTATTTCTGTCACACAATCTCAAAGTGCCCACCCACAGGTCTCCAGTCTCAAATCTGTCAGCTTTCTTTTCCTCCGCTGCGCTGTGTTGCCGAGATGTTTTCCAGCATGTGACAGTAGAAAAAAAACCAGGTGTGGGAGCCCACGCTTCAGCTCTGTGCTGTTTGTACACCAGCTCAGCAGTTAAATATAGCCCGTGATAAAAAAGAGCCTTATTGTAGAAACTCCGAGGCTGGAGACGGCAGATGCAACATGGCCAGGCAGAGTATGGAGGGCCGATCCAGTTTCCTTGGTAACCTGCGGGGAAATTAGCAACAGACGAGAGCAGAAAACTCCTTCCCCATAAAAAACATCATCAAGGTCATGAAGCTGACCTTTTAATTTTCATAAGCTGTGGTTCATCTGCTGAATTATGTGAGGAATGGGAGAAAACACCGGTTGCTGAGACATCGCGTCTTGTAATGGTGAGATCCTCACCAGATAACCTGAACTCTGCGTGAACTTTGATTTGTCTCCGTCAGTGGCGCTCCCGGCTCAGCGCCGAGGTGTCTCCGCACCACACCCGTCAATCAAATACTGTGTCCGGGCCTTCACGTTCCCGTTGATGCCATTTGAGTTTGTGTAGACGTTGCGCTTCCTGCTGTGGTCTGTTGACGCAGCACGCTACACACTGCAATGTATTTGTCCTGCAAATGGTTTTGGAGGCTTAAAAATGTTAAATTGTCATAGTGACGGAAAACATCTGTATGATTGTGTGATTACAAATATATGGTGTGGTGATATACGTGTGGCATCCTCTTATGTCATGTAATCAGTTATAAAGAAATACATTAAGGAAAATGCAACAACTGTTTATTCTTATATAAACTATATTTAAAAGATTTCACACATTCTTAACACATTGCACACATTTTTCACAGTACCACTGTGATACTTTACAGATTGTATCCTTCCACCTAAAGGTTTATTTTTTTAAACAGTTGTTATTGACAACAGTAATAGCTGAAGCTCAGATTTCCACATATTAACAACATCCTTTAAGAAACTGTGTCACAGATCAAGTATATTGATGTATCGATAAAGACTAACACACTTGATAAAAGAAAGTCCTGGATGGCTCATACAGGATGTGAAAAGTGTGCACGCCCATGAAAAAGAAGATTTCGGACTAATAAAGCAGTTTTTCTGACTTGTTTCCGCGCAAAACAAAAAAAAGGTAGCTGGTATGGACAACATGTAACATGCTTCTGCATCGTTATAAAGTTTTGGATCGACGAGTCAGAGCAGCTTGCAACTGCATTTACAAGATTTTGAGGCGAGAAAAGCAATTAATGCAGCTTCTCTGAATATGTAAGAAAGTAGTAACCAGCTCACCTTACGCTGAGTCAACTTTAATCGGTTTCAGACTGGTCGGAGTCGCGTCTATCACTCCATCTAATAGGGGCTCAAAACCGAAGGAGTCCGGAGATAATTGCTTCAGGAGTGTTTGCCCTCGCTGCACTTCTTCCTCTCTTAAAGTGCTCCATGCTGTCATCCACATTCACCCATTCACACACATCAGTAGTTACAGGACTGTTTTTACAAGATGCTTGTCCTCCACCGGGGCCAAGTCGGGCTTTAACATCTTGTCCAGGGACACTTCACAACAACCCAGCTCAGTCAAGGCCAAGCAGAAGCATCCCGACCGTTGGGTAGAGGGTTAATTCCACCTCAAATAAATAAGGAAATAGTCGAAGCCGCAGCCCTCGGGTAGAGGGAAGGTGAGGGGAACCGACCACAAGAGGAGGATTGCAAGTGATTCAAGAGCGATAGGAGGAAGGATCATGAGATCCGCCTCAGGCTGGGACAAGTCGCAGCAGTGATGCAGTTTCTGTACCGACTCTGATGAAGAGAGAGGTTTAAACCACAAGGTGAAGTCTTCTGGTTACTGGTGGGTCTACATACCCACCCTGAATGAAACAGAGGTTTGCTCCTCTCACTCTTTTGTATCACAGCCAGATGAGGTGGTACAAGCTTTCAGGGGGCTCTCACGTCGCAGTAACTGGTGAGGCCAGTAGGGACAAGACCTGGTGGTATAGGTTCAGGTCTGGCTAGACTCCAGTGCGAGAGAGATTTAGGCCCTGTGTACACAACAACATTCAGAGTGAAAACACTGTTTCAGAAAAGTTTACCGTTTATACAGCAACATTTTGAGAATGATGTCTGTTTCCACCCAAATGGCAGAAATACTGAAAACAATGTAGTTTTAATGTTGAACCACTAGTTGGTGGTGTTGTTTTCTGTTTTTGTTTTGTAATGAAACCACACGCACACATGTCATTACACAAACTTCCAGTCAGTCATTGAACTAGATTGTTATGACGGTGACTCTCGACTATAAAACAACCAAGTCTCAGAAGAGTATGGGTGCTTTAGCAGCGTTTCCATCATCTGCGCAGGGACGGAGCCTGAGCGTTTTGGAAAAGTTCCACCTTGAGAGCCGCTTTCAGAAAGTCGCATTTTCAGTGGCTCCGAGCACAGCTGTTTCCTTAACGGATGAAACAATGTAATGAAAGTTGTGCAGTTTCACTTGAACAACATCCCACAAACGGGGCCCAAACCCTCCAGCCGACCCAGGGACCTTGGGAGAGATTTTTTTTTTTTTTTTTTTTTCTGTGCTTCTAAGCTTTCATTGCTTCCACTGCCACCCAAACATGCTGGACTATATGGGTAAAACGATGAAGCAATAGCCGGATGGAGAGAGATTTTAGTAAAGACCCACATCACATACCTTGTCTTTTGATATTGTTTCTCAGCATTTGGAGAAAGCAGAACGGATATGTACCTTTCACTCAAAACGATACACAAAGGTGCAAAAGGTACAAAGGTGGTTGAAACCAAGCGATCCCTTCAACTTATCCCTGGGCTCCTGTGATTAGCAACGGTGGCAGATCAGGAGGACCAAAATAGGTTTTCTATTGTACCCTCACTCCTGTGACCTGTTATTACTTGATCTGGATCATGTGATGAGCACTTGGCCTCATAAAATTCTCCCCTCCCCTGCGAATGCTCCTCGATAATTAGAATATGAACACTTGATGTATTTATTTGAGACCTCCCAACCAGCGAGACTTATTATTTCATGGCAGTCATGTGTATGACGATCCAGTCAGAGGAGGTCAGAGGAGGTCTTAAACATGCATGATTTCAGGCGGCATAGCACATGTGCAATGCTCCGTGAACCCAAAAGTAAAAAAAAAAAAAGAAAAGAAAGGAGGGAGGGGGAAAAAAAATCCTGAAAAACCTTTAGGAGCACGTGCAACCAGTGAGCTATTCATTTGAGCCAAATGGAAGCCCGGGATGTGGTACCCATTTGTTTTATTGCCTCCATGACAGTTGTGCCTGTTTGCTCATTTACACACTTAAACACAACAGAGCCACACACTACTCGTTTTGCATTCCACACTTCTTCAACCATACTTCTTCTCCACAGAAACGATGAAGAACGGACGTGATTAATATTTCTTTTTTTTTTTTTTGGAGGCGGACACAGTAACATTACATTCCAAATATTAAAATTTCATTTGACACGATGAATTTAGGTCACCGGCAGTGAGTCGGGCAATTTCAGTCGATGGAGCCTCCAGTTTGAAGACAAAGAGCACAGGGGTTGATGATGGGTTCAGGAGTGTGTGTGTGTGTGTGTGTGTGTGTGTGTGTGTGTGTGTGTGTGTGTGTGTGTGCGTGTGTGTGTGTGTGTGTGTGTGTGTGTGTGTGTGTGTGTGTGTGTGTGTGTGTGTGTGTGTGTGTGTGTGTGTGTGTGTGTGTGTGTGTGTGTGTGTGTGTGTGTGTGTGTGGAGGGGGTGTACAACTGTGTCTCAGCTGGTTAAGTGTTCCCATGATTTCCGTCGCCATGAATAGAGCTGCTGCGTTTCAGTGCAGGATTTCTCTTTTTTGAGGGCGACCTATCACTTTAAGAGTGTCAGAGCCCCTTGATGGGCTCCTCATCTTTTTTCTCCCACAACATCTTTCTTCTGCCGTGCATGGCTTGTTGCCGAGGTAACAGGCCCGAGAATGGTTTTCCAGCATTGCCTGGTGAATCAACTCACGCTGACATGCAACTGACAACAAAACACCGTCTGACGGGGCTCAGGTATTTTCCTCGCCCGAATGTTACGGGAGTCAACGGCCAGCTCGTGCTGTACCACACTCACCCCATGTGGAATCATGTCACGAGTGAATACCGTGTGTGTGTGTGTGTGTGTGTGTGTGTGTGTGTGTGTGTGTGTGTGTGTGTGTGTGTGTGTGTGTGTGTGTGTGTGTGTGTGTGTGTGTGCGTGCGTGCGTGTGTGTGTGTGTGTGTGTGTGTGTGTGTGTGTGTGTGTGTGTACGTGTGTGATGGAGACGTCCTTTGTGTGCTGCTCCAGTCACTTTCTAACATCTCCCTCCAAGTTGCTGCGTTCCTCCAGCAGAGGACACTGTGTTTGTGCGTGTACATTTGTGCATGCAAGTGAGTCATGTCACCTCATACAAGCTATTGCATTTTCTTTTACATTTCCTTTTTACATCCTACAGCACCAGAGCACATAAAATTGCAGATTACGGAGCTGAGAGGCAATGATGAATGTTACAGCTTTAACCAACAACAAATGTAATTGGAACATGGAACATGATTGTGTTACCTACACTTTCCTTC
Source organism: Blennius ocellaris (assembly GCF_963422515.1). Lineage (NCBI taxonomy): Eukaryota > Metazoa > Chordata > Actinopteri > Blenniiformes > Blenniidae > Blennius > Blennius ocellaris. The sequence continues at coordinate 16,799,463 of NC_137658.1, read as the reverse complement.
TATTTTTTTTCCTTGTCTACCCAGATCATTACTGAGTCGCTTCCCCAATGACTGAAAGTGCATCACTCAATTCCTGCCTGTCTCTGCCCACATTTGTATTCCTCCCTGTTTACGGGTAATCTGTGAATTGGAAACCAGTGGAGGTAAAAGGGTTAATTGACAAGTCTGTCTTGCCAGCAGCATGACAGATTGGAGTTACTCAGCCCTCCATTAATCATACTAATGATTGAATACTTTGCATTTTCCGATAGCACTGTTTGTGTTCAGTGTGTGTGCTTCGATTAGGTTGATATAAATTGCAGAAATATGTATTTGAATACCATAATATCTCAGGAGGATTTTGATGTCCACACATGGATTTCAACAGCACGTCTCCTCCTGAAGCTTTTTCAACTGTCCACAGGTGGAAAATATGGATTAAATGGCTGTTTTAATGAAACATTTTACAGCTGATAGTCAACTTACCCTCCTCTATGTGGACTTGATGAATATGCATTGTCACTCATTGTGCCCAACTGGGACGCACTCATCCCTCGGCAGTAGGCTGAATATGATGCAACATCTTGCAATAAACAATGTGCTGTAAGAGTATGTAACCCAGGGGCGAGCAGCGCAAGTAAAACCTGAGTTTAATGAAAAAAAGAGACACGTACCCACACATGCAAACACAGTTTAGCCACAATAAAAACAAAAGCCTTTGTTGCTTCAGTCCTTGGTGGTGCACAGCTTCCTGCATCTTACCTGTCTGCTTTGCTGGACTTGATGAAAGGCCCAAGGGGTCGTTGTTATTAAGATGACCTGCCTCATCGATCACCTGCCACAGGCACTGATAAAAAGAGAGATCAATGAGAGATCCTTCTTGTCTGAAATATAGCAAAGGGGGTGGCAGTGGCTGCTTGATAATGGGAACGACCTCCAGGCTTCTATTTTGATGTGTGTGTATGTGTGTGTGTGGCTTCTTAACATCCGTCATACTTAACACACCCTTTAAAGTTAAAATATTCCAACTTTGTACACATTTGGACATTTATGTTCTCTCTTTCTTTGAGCATGCCTCTGGTGAAGTGTTCATGCACTACAGGGACGCACAACTGGATTAACCCATTGCTCTGGTATCAGATCAGTCTCCTAACATGGCTCCAATTACCAGAAACCAATTAGCACGCAGTGATCTTGAGGGATTATTACCCGAAGTGCAGTTGATACTGTAACTGCAGTTAAATCCAGAGATAAAAAATACTCTTCCCTTAGTTTATTTCCTCAAATTTACAATTTCATGATTAAGTTTGTTTGCGACTACAACCATAAGGGCGAGGCTTCTTGCATGACTTTGTTATTTTTGAGAATAGATCATGACAAAAGTGTGAAAAACATTTGGAGCCAATAACTATTTGTTAAAATAAGCTTTTATCCCAATAGCAGGTCCAATGTTTGTGAGGCTTTGTGTCAAGACAAATCATGCTCCAGCAAAAGTCTTGAGCAGGGTTCCTCCAGTGCTCACTGACGCAAAACAACTCTAACAAAGACGTTATACTGGAAAATTACATTATACAGCACTCAGTCAAAAACTGCTACTTTAGATGAGCATGTGCGAGCATGTGTGAGTTTAGCTTAGCTGATTATTTTCACTCTTGATTAGAGCTGGCACCTCGGTTTTATTCTGTTTTTTTTTTTTAAGAGACCTTGTGGGATTTTCTGTTTTTGTCCAGTCTGCTGGTATTTAATCACTTTGAAGAGCAGAGAAAATGCTCCCCCGCTCCTCCTTCCGGTGACATAAATAATTTAGAAGACTTGATACTTAGACTAGACAAGGTATATTACCTATATTACCTGTTCTCCTGGTAAACTGCACCCTGCATTACAGTTTTGCTCTATTGATAACATGCTGTTTCTGAAAAAATAGCACACATTTCCCAAAACAATACACCCTAATTTCTTTATTAGGACATCATTTGCAAATTCTACGGCTGTTGTTTTATACTGGTTTTTACAAACCAAATCATACAAGATGGATAGATGTATTTGCTGGTAAAAAAAAAAAAAAAAAAAGAAAGAAAGAAAGAAAGAAAATGTTAAATGAAACTCAAAACATACAACTGGATTTTAACAAGAGATTTCTCCCCCCGTACATCCGCCCCTGGAAACATTCCTCTACTGGAATGTATAGTGCAGTCATTAATTTGTATACTGTCTTCTTTGTTGCATTTAGAGGCAGTTACACAAGCCGGGGTAATGACATATGAAAGGAAGTGGCTTTTTTCTGAGTGTGTGGTGCTGAAAGAACAGCTCCATTGGGGCTGATACAGGAAAACCACTGTGAGGGAAAACACGGTTCAACGCAACAACTTCTCCCCACATTTTTATTTAATTTGTGGGTGGATTTCAGATTTCAGAGGAAGCCACTGGATGTGCTAAGTGCTGCATGTGGGTTTTTCTTCCACAATAAACAGTCCTGTAGGAACAGGGAAGTGTCAGGAGGGCCATTCATCCCCTCTGCCTCACACATATCCAACAAAAAGGAGCTCAACAAACAGACTTCTTTTTTTTTGTTTTAGATATTCAGAGGCGTCCTGATTGATAATCATAAACGATACATTTCTTTTTTTTAAACATAGATTTTAATTGACTTACTATTGGGTTTCCTATTAGAAAGTGCTGCCCTTGCAATAGACAGGGTCATTTATCAATATTTTATTGGCTGGACCTCGGTGGTACATTCCGGTGAACATACAGGTCCCAGAGGCAGAGCTTATGATAATCTGATTGAATACCCGATGTCCTTCACTAATTATCAATGGTTCTGTGGGATGTCAGCTGTTGCATTGAAACACTATACAGTAGTCTAATAAAAAAATCTCAAGCAAGAACCTAACTGAAACAGTAAATGCAAGGCTAAATTATACCATTATTCATATCTCTTGTGTTTTACACTGTAAAAATTACATAAAAATTAGATAGTACAACAAAGGGCTGAAGTAAAATATTGTTGTTTTGCACCAAGCTGCTTTCTGTCCTTTCTATTCTTGGTTTTCGGTTTTTTTATACAGCACAACTGCACTTAATAACTGTAAGTTGAAGAAAGTTAACCAAATGCACATATTCGATCAAATTAAGTACATAAAATAAAAGGAATTAGTTTATTTATTGAACTTATTTTAAAGAAACCCACGAGAGACATTGCTATAGAACATGTATTTCCCTGACTAAGAATGTATAGCTCGAAAATGACAAAGTCCTTAAAAAAAAAGAAAAGAAAAAGAAAAGGTCTGACAAGTCTCTGCAAAATGATTAAATTCTCATCAAGAAGCACTCTGACCTAAACGACATGGTACAGCAGAAACGTCACGTTTCCACCAGAAGAACGAACCTCTCTCCATCATCATCATCCCCATCTGTCACGTGACAGGACCCAGTAACCCGGGCTTGAGGGTTGTGCGGTCGGGGAGGCTGGGTGTTGAGTGCATACCAAGCTCCCTCTAGGACCCAGTGCGTCTCCTCCTTCAGCCTTTGTAGTTTTTGTGTGGAGACGAGGGAGACTGAGATGTGCTCCTTGCTTATCACGATTCACATCGAGCTCCTACCCAGCATGAGGAGGATGCTGAACAGAGCAATTTGAAGCCAGGATCAGCTCCTTTTTATTTTTTATTTTTTTAAATTTTTTTCTTTTTCTTTCCCTTTCCATTTATTTATTTATTTTTAACGCACATTTCTCTCCATGCCATTGTCATGATTTTTATTTAGCTCTTTTGTTTCATACTACCCCCCCCCCCCCCCCCCCCCCCCCACTCCTCCTTGTAGATATATCTATATATAAAATAGAGAGAATAGAGGGCAGATCATGACAGACAGTGTATTTGCTTTGCATTCCTGCTGTTGCTGCCTACTGGGACTATGATTTTCTCCAGGCTCGCATCTTTGTTCTCATGTCACTCTTGCACTCGTTCAGCTTCACTAAAACAGGAGAGCGCCGGGAATCGCCTTTAACTTTCACAAAGCATCCTCGACGATTGCAGCTGCAGCAGGTACTTATCAGACTTGAGGTGAGTTTTTTTTTGTTTTTTTTCCTCTTTTTTTTTTTTTCTTTTTCTTGCGCGCACACAAAAGACGCGCTCCATGCGTGTTTATTATTAAGGCCATTATTATCGGCGAGGGGAAAAGCGTGGGAGAGGAGCTGCATGCCTGTGCCGTTATTTTCTCTTATAGCTCCTTATATTATGTCTTTTTTTTAAATTAGATTATTAGATTTAGATCTCCAGATGTTGCTGCTGTTATTTACGATATATGAATCGGTTGTTTTTTTTTGATCGCGTGAATGTGGCTTCAGATCGCCTTGATCTCATATTTCTGGTAACAGTAATGTTCAGGGAGTGAAGGCGTGGGACGTGTCAGTGAATACTAATTACTGTCAGGAGCTGTCTTTGCCGCTTCTTTTCTTCCTCCCCCCCTGTCCCTCTCACCCCCCCCCCCCCCCCTATTTGTTTATTTATTTATCTATTTATTGCGCGCTGAAGGGGAATCCCCAGAAATCAGTATTTCATGCATGCATGGATCTGCAGGCCTTTATGTCTGCACAGGTCAGGTTTAAATCCACAGGCATGTCAAGCCGGTTAAAACTGAGCCTCATCCATCCAATACGGTGTGTGTGTGTGTGTGTGTGTGTGTGTGTGTGTGTGTGTGTGTGTGTGTGTGTGTGTGTGTGTGTGTGTGTGTGTGTGTGTGTGTGTGTGTGTGTGTGTGTGTGTGTGTGTGTGTGTGTGTGTGTGTGTGTGTAGGTGTTGAAGCAGCCATGTGGAGCAGAGAGAGCGCTCCTTCACTCCTCATCTGTCTGCTGGCTCTCGCAGCCCTCTGGAAAACCAGGTGAGACCCCCCCTCCCTCAAATGGGCTGAGGATCACACACACTTTGCCTCCTGAGGCAGACCCCCCACTGGAGGAATTTCCCACCCTCCCCTAAACAGATTCATAAAAAGGATAAAAGGAAAAGGAGCATGCAGGTTTTGTTGAGAGTGCAACTGTTGCAAGATCCTCTATTCTTCTATGGTTTCCTGCATTGGTCTATTTAAAATGGTACATTCCTATACATGTTATTGTCGTGGTCAAATTGCATCATCCACTGAAATTATGTTTTGTTTAAAATAAGGAAGGAAAAAAAAAATCTCTTATGCTCACTTATGTGTGAAAATGTGTCCACCCTGCTGCACTGTGTTAAGCCTGCATGCTGTTCCATCTGAGGACATCGCACATTATCACGTTTGGTGCGAAGGTGTCTTCTTAATATAGGCCAGAGTGACAGATCAGGTCATTCAGCTGCTTACACCAAGGTACTGTGTTGACAAAGGGAGGAAGCATCCCCTGTCTGGGGTGAAGGAGGAGGAGGGGATAGATTTAAATAAGGCCAGTGGAAAAAAATCCCCCGAGGCTTCAGGATCCCACTGATTCTAAAAAAACTTGTCTCAGACAGCCTCATTGACTTGTGATGCTGTGGCCTTTTTTTTCTCCCTTCCACACGAGGCATTTTGATATATCACAGTTGGAAAAGCAACAAAACAAGTAAAGGCATCACTTTTGTCCATGTTTGGATCACTGTCACACTGGCAGAGTTTGGTGGGAGGGGGGAATAAGTCATTGAGAATATTATTACAGTTTCTGTGTTATATTTAAAATAAGAATAATCTACATTTGAAACCATTATGCATCTTAAAAGGCTTGGAAAAAAACATGAAAATCTATATGTTTTTAAGGTAGTTGCATGGATTTTAATTGCATTCATGAAATCATTGGATAATATTTAAACAGTATTTGTTCTTTATTGACCTGGCTCAAAACCCAGTGCCACACAGCGGTGCAGTGGTTCGCCTGTTTAGGTCCTTCCTATGCATGTTTTCTCCCTGTGTCTTTTTTTTTCCTCAATAGCCTCCCGCAATCCAATCACATGCTTGTTGGCTTAATTGGTGACTCTGAACTGCCTGCAGGTGGGAGCTGTGTAGATGTTTGTCTGCCTCCCAGTGTTAGACTTGTGATGAACTGGTGACCTGTCCATCACTGTGGCATAGACTCCAGCCCCCACGGTCTTATTGTGAATAAAGTGGATGGATAAATAGATACAATCATAAATGGATTGACGTGAGCAGAGAATATTAAATAGAATCAGTCAGGAGAGAAACTTAAACAATAGGTTCTGATGTGCTACCTTAAATATTCTAATAAATAACTTGGTTATGTTGAATCTATCTATCTATCTATCTATCTATCTATCTATCTATCTATCTATCTATCTATCTATCTATCTATCTATCTATCTATCTATCTATCTATCTATCTATCTATCTATCTATCTATCCATCCATCCATCCATCCATCCATCCATCCATCCATCCATCCATCCATATATATATACAACTACATCAAGTATGATGATAATAAAATATATTGTAGTGGACGATGCCATTGGTGCTGTCAGGTGGGATAGAGCAAGGACTTATGGGATGCCATTTCCTTGCACTTTTGTGTTATTGTTATTATTATTCTGTCACCCTGCTCTGGGATATTAGTCAGAGCAATTTCAATTTTAAATGTTACTTATAACACCGTGACTGAGAAGGGTGTGACAGCTGATGACACCCCTCAGCATTATATCATATTTGTGATATTTGTAATTAAAATCGGAGTACTGAGTTCTGATACAAAGTCTCAGATATTCATTCATTGCACATATTGTCACTGCGACAGTATAAAATATAAATTGGGGACTTATCTAAAAAGGGAAATAGAAGATAGATGGATGAATGTTAAATGTAATCAAGAAACATTACTGTCATGACTCAAGAGATTTGTATGTGTATAGCATCCTATGTCTTCAACGCACTACTAGCATGTGTCAAACGAAATTGCTTCAAAATAAATTAACAACTCAGCAAGTTATGTAAATTTTTATAATGGAAAGATGCCTCGTGTCCATTGACAAACTTCAATGCAAATGCAAGATAAAGAAGCAGACAAAAATAAGTCTATAAATATTGTGAATGGGGGGCGGACACATTCTTTCTTAACATAACACATTTTGATTTGCACATAAAATTGGCCAAAAAAAAATACTATGAATGAAATTAATTATGTCACTGATAATGAATATCTTTAGGTTCACCATATATTATATGGGGAAACCATCTTATTTCTTAACTAAACATAGAAACCACCACCTTTCTCACACATGAAGCGTTTGTTATCAACGTTAGCATGGATGCTAGTTCGCCGCCAATAGTTAGTGGGGACTTTAGCTGCAAGGTACAAGGAAAATTTCTCCTCAAAATATTATTTCAACAAAGTTTTTACAACATGATTTTATTATTGGGAAAATGTCCCTGTTTGTAATGTTGTATTACACAAGAAAAGTCTTGACTGGCTCCTAAGCTCATGTACAAAGTGTCAGCTAGCGGGCTAGCGTTAGCAGCACACGCGGACCTGGACAAATAACAGCTATGGTTTATGTATACAGACACATTTGAAAGTTCAGGTTGTTTTTCCTCCCCATGCTGATGCAGATTTTATAATTCACATAATTTTTTTGTGCTAACAGAGCTGAACAACATGCAGCATTCAGGCGTTGTGAGTGAAGCAGTCACAGTGCAGAAGTCTTGGAAATTAAAAGTGAAATGTTTCTAGTGTGTGAGGTGAGAAGTAGACTACACTAATCCAACACTTGTTAATTGGAGGCATGTGTACTAAACAAAAAAAGAAAGTGGTTAATATTGTATTCTCATTGACAGCTTCAAGGAAAATATGCCCCCAACCTGAGGCTGTTACACATGAGCTGTCAACAGTGGTGACTAAGCTGAGCTTTAATGTAGGACCTTATCTGAATTTATTTACCATGAATCTTTGCTCTGATTACATTTGCATATTCAGTTGTGTTTTGGCTCCAAGATCAGATGGCTCTCAAATGTTCTGCCTTGAACTGGGTCATCCATGTGGATGAGACACATTGTGCATGTTTGTGTGTGTGTAAGGGGGTTTATGTATGGGGTCTTTGCCAGATAATAACGACCCCTTTGCTTTTTGTAAAACAAGCCTCTGAGGAAATCCATATCTATTTAAAATGTGATCGGATCCCAGTTTGTTGACATGTCGGCCTAGCCGGTCACGTTTGCTTTTGTATGTCTGCCAACCAGATCAGTGAATGCTGATTCCACATCTGATGCCTTCAAAAACAACATCACCCTGTTCACACGCATCCTGGACAGCCTGCTCGATGGATATGACAACCGTCTACGGCCTGGTCTGGGAGGTAAGAAGACAATGTGCTGGGAAGTTTTACAGTTTATGCAATCTACTTGGAAAACTGTTATGAAATGACACGTGTCCCTCTTTTCTTTTTTTTTTTTTTACATTTTTATAAAGGTTGATGGCTCATTTGAAGTGAGAACACTTCATTTAACATCAGCTTTTGTAGTACCAATAACCTTTGGCAGCAGTCCCCTCTGGAGTAAACTGACAAACACACTCTGTCCACAAAACATTTAGATTATATAACTTGCACTCCACTTCCTGGAAAGTAACAGCAGCTAAAATGGCCACATCACCCTGCAGAGAGTTCAGCTCATGCTTGAGTTTTTCTGGAATATTCATACTGAGTGCGTCAGATCTTGCGGCAAAAACTCCAGAGTTGACCTGTGGCGCTTTAATGTTGTATACATCGTTGTCAAGCAATATTAATATATAACAATATGGCTGATTGTCTGGCATGTAGCAGCCTCTCCAGGAATGTGCAGGAATCAACTTAATTGTTCACACAGTTAAGTTTCTCAAAGACACCAGGTAATAAACTCTGTCCTGGCCATTATTGATATATGTCTTCATTAAACAGCCGCATGCTCGATGTTTTTGGTATGCTACGGTGACCACTTACAGTAACGTCATGTTTTGGTTTTTGGAACTCCAGATAGATAGATTAGTAATGTTACATTTTGCTTCAATACTAATGTTTGTTTTTTGTACTTGCCTACTATTTATCGACTAAAGATTGTTAACTTTGTCTCAACTTTGTCAAGACTGGTAAAGGAAGAACACGAAGCATTAATTATGTACTATAAGACAACAAAAGCAACTTCCTTCAAAATCAGAGGAAGTTGGTTGCACTAAATTGATTTTGTTCATCGTTTATTATTAAATTTAAAGGTTATTATGGCACTATTTTTACCATATTGGGATTCATGTAGCCCCTTAACTAACACTTATGATTTAGATTGACTGCTTGATTGATTGATTGATTGATTGATTGATTGATTGACCTTTATCTTGAACATGTATAAAAAGAACAAAGAACAAAGAAAATGGAAAATATAAAATATAAGAATTCATTGAATGATGACATAAAAACTTTCAGAAACATAAATTATATGATTTATGGTAGACTGTATCTGTTTATATGGCTTGTAACTGTCATAACTGAAACACTTATTTTATGATTTTTCATAGTACTTTTCTTCACTTCTTGTTGATATCAGAATTTCCTTAGCAGGAAAAAAAAAGAAAAAAAGTAATACTGAGAAAAAGCACCCCTCCCTCCCCCCCGACGGTCCCTGCCGTGGCCCCCCCACACTGCAAACAAAACACCAATGGGTTACCTAAAGATATTTCAAGAATGTATATTCCTGATAATCCTTTGAGAATTTCTGAAATAGGATGTGAACAGATTCAGGTATCAAGGTTTTTGTTATTTCAGTATTGGGTTCTTCAGTTCATCAAACCAATTTTTATTTTCTGAGATCAAAATGAAACACTCATAATATTAATACTACATATATAAAGCAGTTAATTTGCTATTGGTGCACTAATTGCTTTGGAAATTCATAATTGCAGTATTTAAACATGAGCGACTTAAAAAAGAAACGTTCACTTCACACACAGAAGATGGTGTCGGCGTCTGGGTATTGGAGGAGCATCTTCTCCTCCACAGCACGACTCTCTTCCTCCTCACCTCTCCCATTATCCTCCATGTTTGGCATCTCATTTCCAGCTGGCCCCTCACCCCCAAAGCTGAGCTCCTCCCTCAGGATTTGGTGCCATTTGAAATTCTAATTCCTGGGGCCATCAGCCCAGCCCAGGAGCTGCCATATGGGGGACAGACTTCCTTTGGCTTGGCAGTGTTCAGCCTGTTCAACTGGACCTACAGTTTTAGTGCCGCAAGCGTGTTTACTGGGTGGAAAAAAAAAAGGGAAAAAAAGAAGCTGATTATCACGTCCTATCGCTGCTCTTTAGTGCAGTTATAAATGGCATTATGACATTCCCAATGGTTTGAATTGGATCTAAAGCAAATTTATTTGGAATTTTGATTGAGAAAGTCTACAAACTGCGAACCAGCGTCGAAGACAGACTTCCACGAGATCAGCGATCTGAAATAAAATACTTAAATAAAACATTAAAAACATCAATTAGATGCTTTCAAGTGTGCCACAGAACTGCGAGCCCATACATTTTTATCAGATTTAACCCCAGCGGAGGCCCAGCCCCTCACCGCTCAGAGAGCCGTTCCCACGCTGCAGCCATTAATGTACAGAGGGACTAAACCACAGGACGGGCCGCCGAAAAAGAAGCGCAAAATGACATCAGATGCAATTTTCCACATCGCGCACGCATTAGACATATATGTCTCATCTGTGGGAGAAAACACGTCAACGCTCCAATGGACTTTGGTTTATAACATGTTTATAATGACTGAAGAAGAGCCTCATCACAGCTGCATGAGCGTGCTCACTCATACATGCACTATATTCAGGGATAAAGAGTCCGTCCCTTTGACGGTTTTCATGGTTCAAGTAGCGGGCCAGGGAGAGAGAAAAAAAAAATGGGGCTGAACTCCAATGCATTTAATGTACTCTTCTTTCAGCGTATGAATCATCAAACATTCAGTCGTTTCCTTCAAAGCCCGGCTGCACATATATGTACACGCTGTACGTACAGAGCACATCTTTGAAAAATTGTGGCCTTCCTCAAAAAAAAAAAATGTTCCTCTTCCTCCTCTTGAAAGCAGCTGTTCTGGACGGCTTCACGTGGGGACAAAATAACAGGAACTCAAGCTGGAGCCTAAAAATAACCCAGATGGGGCCAAAATGCCAAAACTGCTCACTGAGGTAGACATGGTCGCAGTGCTGAGGCTGGGGATTGCATTATACTGTACAAAATAATAGTTTGATTTAATGCTTAATAACAAAGACGGAGGATGAATCTCGGGCAGAAGTTTTCAAGACGAACCCTATGTTCCTTCGGGACTGCAAGAAGGTTTGAAGAGGGGGGAAAAACAATAGCAGCAACTGTGTTTGTACAATTAATTATTAATTATTTAATTAATTCCATTAAAGAATAGAACACAATCTGACCACAGTGAGATTTGTTGCTTTTACAATAAAAAAAAAAAAGATATTTTCCTTCTGTTGTGTCGACTGAATCGCAATCCAAACTGCTTTAATCCCACGATGAGTTTTCATACTTCTCGCATTTCATGTGCTCTTTTAAAATGCATCAATTGGTTCTTTGTCATTTCCAGTGAAGTCGAGCCAGTCTGCGTAGTGAGCGCAGAAAGCACAGTTGCTCCTGCATCATCATCACTGTGAGTGCAAGGCCGCTCACTTCTGTTCACATTCACACTTCTTCTACTAATTTGTTTTTCCACTCAGAAAAAAAAAAAAAAAAAAGAAGTGTTATCCTGCTACCAGTTCGTGCTCAGAGCTGCACCTTATGTCAACAGGGGGCGACCTCTGAAAATGCATGAAGCCACAGTTTCATGTCAACAAGGCTTTTTATTTTATTTATTTTTTGGTCTCTGTTCGAAACGAAAGTGAAAAATAAAAGGCATTCAGAAACAAAGGGAATTGGTAAAAGTGCACAGGACAGGTTTATTTCTGAAGAACAGGTTAAATCGAAATCCAATTATTTTAAAGCATTTTTTCAAAGTTGAATCAATCTACATTTCCCGCACACACCTGCTGAGATATTATGAGGTTTGAAGTTAAAAGTGAGACCAAACATTTCAGAAAATGGTTTTGGTTTTAGAAATGAAAGGGTTTTGGCTCAGCCCTGTCCTTTTCATTCACTCTGTTTCTTTAAAAAAAAAAAAAAAAAAAAAAGTGTGGTAGATATACTCTAATGTTTACTGTGGCATCTGGTCTGCTTACTCAGGGTGCAGTTTGTGAAGGAAGCAACGTGGGAGATGTTCCTGTTACTTTTACTGATGAAACTCCTTAAGATGTCCAGCATCAACCGTTGTCATGTAAACGGGCGCCTAAAAATGAAAGTTTTGGGGTTATGACTTGAAAACTGGGTCTAAGTAGGCGGCCTTGCATTTGGTTGCTGCTGGTGAAGTAGCTTTGATCGCTGTGAGAGGGGAGTTGTGCGATTTCATGTTGGTTTTTTTAAACCACGTTTGTGTTGCAGTGAAGAGAAGGAAGCTGGTAGTTTTACACAATCTTAACTTGTAGTCATCCAGCGTTGGGTTTTTATTTTTTTGCGGATGCTCTTTGTCGCTCCCCAAACTGGGGAGAGTTAATTTGACATTTGGTTAGTAGCACAGTGGAATGCACAGTCCCTAAAACAAGCAGGTTGTACTTCACCAATTAAACATGGTTCAGCAGGCCCATCTGTACCAAATGATTCAGATTATATGAGAAGCACGTGTTTATGACTGTTCCTGCTGAATAAATGAACTTTAGGTATTGTCCTTGTTCCCATAAATAAGTATCCTCATGTCTGCAGGCATTAAGTGCACTCTTGGTATTTTTAAATGCGTATTTTCCCTCAGGGCTGTGCTTTCCGAGCTTTGCTCCTGCAAAAGTGGAGTCAGTTTTTACTGGTGGATTTGTTCCACCGTGTTTTATGTTTCACCATGCAAATAGAATGGGGCTTGTCATTTGGGTGGCGGATTTAGTTTTTCCACACACTTGTCTTTTTTTGTTGTTGTTGTGGCTTATTTGACGCGGGGTCGGCGTATTCTATCACGATGCAATCCCACCATAAAAAAAAAAAAAAAAAATCACCACCTGCCCAGTGTCAGTGCTGATGATAAACTGATTGAATCGGGCAACCTTCATCAGGAATTTCATATGACAAATGTCAACAAGGCTACATTTACATATACAGTGGATTCACAACAAGCAGCAGTCAGTGCAGGAAACCGAGCCAGGGGGGGGAGAGGATGTGGAAAAGAGATTTCTACTCAGATTATTCACGGAACATAAACTACAGACACACGAATGCAACAAATCACAAACAAAAAGTAAACCTGTTATCTGTCCAAGCACAAAGACATCAACATCATTCACTTATGTGTTTGTGTTTATCGCAAATCATATAGTTATCACAATACTAAACCACAATAATATATATGCACTGAAAAAATAATCTACCAGGATCCTTATATTTGCATCTAACTGTTGGAACTGAATGTATATAAAAAGATCAGTGATATTTGTTCACGATTGGTAGAATAGTAAATATCATTTATTTGTACAAAGGAACAGTAATACTAGACTTTGATCAAAAATGAGTACTGCTTAAAAAAAAAGTTGGAATGATCATGTTTTTCATTTTTATTACACTTTATTCAAAGCTTGTCATGCAGGGAAAAAAATCCAGAATGAAAAAGCATTTTATTGTTTCATTCATAATTCATACCTTGAGGAGATTCATGTTATACTCACAACATCAAGAACACATGTTCACAAGTCGTACATTACTCATCTTTTTTCACATGTTCTTAGAAATCCAGCCTTTCCTTGAGCAGCCCCCAAAGCGCTGTGAATCACATTCACCCATTCACACACGCACTCATACACACGCACTCACACACACGCACACCAATGCAAAGCAGACATCTCTGGTTGAAGGCAGAACTTCCCAAGAGTTCACATCAAATTATATTTGTATTAATTGCTGATGGGAGCGAGCGCCGACATATGATACAATACTATTGTAACCATGGTTACAACATGCTCAATATAAAACAACAGAAAGCAAAGCAGGTGTTTCAATCATTTAAAACATCATATAATCAGTACGTACTAAAATATCAAAACACTATATTGTACATATACTATAAACTACTGTAGGTGACCATACATTAAAATATATTTTACTGTACTACATCAGACTACACCATACTGGACTGTACCATACACTATAGTATACTATACTATACTACTTAAAAAAGCCTTAGCTTTAAAGAGTTTAACATTTTAAAACAATAAACATTTAAAATCATAGAATCATGTTTTCCATACAATACTATATAATACTAAACTATCTGAGACGTATTATACTGGTTTATAATACTTAATATACTCTACTAACTGGAGTTTCAGCATGCAGAATTAAATAAACAATAAACAAATTCAATTGAAGTATTAATTTTCTAAATCTATTATTCTGAACATTTAAAGAATTGAGCATTATTCTCATACACGACATGCTTATGTGATGATGATGATGATGAGCCCTCAAAGCACAGTTTTATGTGACTCAACTTTCTGAAGGGTCTAGTGTATACATGGCTGCTGTGCATATATAAAATACTTCATGAAACTGATCTGCATCTTTTCCATATGCGCAATCTCAAGTAAATTGGGAGCCTGTGTGTGTTGTGGTGAAACCCAGAGTGCCTTTTTACAGGAAGAAGAAACACAGCAAGACGGCATTTAGTGTCAGACATGCTTTCTACTGAGGTGCAGCTTCTTGTGTGCGTCAACAAAATAAATAAATCAAACTAATGGAGGGCCCCATGTGCAAGGGTATAAAAAAAATAAAAAAAATAAAGAAAAGAAGATCCATTTAAATCAGGCTTATTCACATACCAAGACCCCTGCCTGTGTTATAAAATACACCCGGCTGTATATCTTTCTAAATGGATTGAACCTATTGCCCAGCAGCCGAGGGGTCCGTCATGATTTACATCACTTCAAGAACTAGAGAAGAACACAACAGCCTGTGATTTACTGTTTAGTTTCAATTCATCAATCTTGTACTAATACGATGTTTAGTGATTTTTTTATTTTTTTTAATTTAAAATTATGGGAGATAAAAGTAAAGATTCAGAAAGAACACAATTCTTTGTGTGCAGTTGCAGAGTAAAAAGCAAAAAAAAAAACAGTGAGGAGATTACTTTGTGAAGCCCGAGCTCCATTATAAACCACTTCCATACCGTGTCCTGATGGAGCAACGTGGATGGAGGCTCACCTCGCCATACATGAGAGCACTTTACCAAGAGTAATGATCTCTTTAGACGGCATGTAAGATGCTGTTTGTGGCGTAGAGCCGAGTGTGGAGTAAAACGTGAAAGCTTTCTGAATTGACCAAGCGTGAGAGATTGAGCTTCAGTAATTATTGAAAGAGACAGAGTGTAGTGAAAAGCAAATGGACCCGATGCAGCAGCAGCAGCAGCGCAGGCACACTATCAGTCCAACAGCAAACACAGCAGGCCGCGCCAAGTTCCTATCTGTGGCATCAGTGTGAACATTTAGGACAAATTTTATACGCTTAGAAACAAAGCGTTTGCGTCGCTTTAGTTCAATAAAACTGAACGCTGTGTGAGGCGGTCGTGAATTTAGGTTGTATAGGTGAGCTGAACACAATGTGTGAATGGTAAAGGGAGACAAACTGAAAATACATAGAATCCTGATTGTTCACATTTTACCTATATAATACCGCTGCATATTCCAAACACCGTCTGTTTTTCTATTTGCATATAGTCGAGCTAAGAATTGCTTCTTGCCTGTTTGATGACACTGGAAACTTCTTAAAAATCCACTTGCATTTGCATCTCTGATGCGAGCTCACTGTCACAGCTGTCCACCGTGATAAATGCAGTGTATTCATGTTTATCCAGATGATTGTTTTTAATTAGAGGCAGCAGTTTCAGGACCTGCTGGGTTCACAGCAGCTCCGAGACAGCGTCAGGTTGCTATCACTGAAATTAGATTACGCTGTAGTGCCACATGCGTGCAGCTGTAATCTGAATACATGTGAAGCGTGGCGCAAAGATTGTTGAGATGCTGTCAGGATTACGTTGCAGGTTGTCTCACAGCGCAGCATAGAACCATGGATTTAGAACCAAAATTGTAGATACAGCAACGATTCTCTCATGATTGTTATCTTTCGTCTGGTATTTTTTTATTTATGCTCATCAATAAGTTTACAGCGTGCAATGTGATTCACTACTGTATTATTACTTACAGCATATATCAAAATATACCTTTACATGCCATCTGGTAGCACTAGAGGTTGAGACACCAGAATGTTGCGCCAGTACCAAAAAATAAAAACATTTCTACTGTATTTGACTGACAGGGTCAGAAAAATGTCACCTTAAAGCAAAATCTATAAAGCAGAATTTAAAGTAAACATTAAAAAAAAAAATCACATCAGATTCCAGAAACAGAGCAGCAAAAAAGATTTCAGAGTGCACGAGAAAGTCTACGACTTTTGATACCACACTGTATTAAAAGCTATTTTCTGTGTTCTCCCTCAGATTTTGACTTATTCAAATTCAGATTTCCTGACTGATCATCTCATCTCCTATATTGCATCTTTATTTCCTGCTTCTTCTTCTTCTTTTTTTTAAAATTCAGAAGTATGTGCTGTAACCCTGCAATATATATGATAATTTCATTCAACAACACAGCGAACTCCTCATTTTTTTAGCTTCTCAGTGCTCCATCCAGTCATTCCAAGATGAACAGTTTCTGGCTGATTGTGTTTGTGTTAACATTGTCCAAAAACTCTCATTGTCACTCATTCTGTTCTTATTGAATCGTCTTGCAATCCAGCTTGCTTTGTTCAGGATCTGGCTGTCGACACTAATGTAACCCCCATACCACGAGAGCTGCAGGTTCTACATACCAAGCTGGATGATGATTGGATGATGAGTTTTCCAGTCTGCCTCAGTTCAATATGAATTCACTTTTCCCTCCAAGATGGACAGCGTTATCAATAAAACACGTGTTTGCATGGGATGTTTTCCGAGAATGACATGTTCTTCCACACAGTGGTTTCAGGTTGTGTTCCTGAGTCAATGCAGTGGTTTCCAGCTCAGAGTCGTGTCTGTTCTTATTCCAGTGCTGCCTGAGGGCTTGAAGAT
Source organism: Blennius ocellaris (assembly GCF_963422515.1). Lineage (NCBI taxonomy): Eukaryota > Metazoa > Chordata > Actinopteri > Blenniiformes > Blenniidae > Blennius > Blennius ocellaris. Next base: position 16,782,343 of record NC_137658.1, on the reverse strand, counting down.
CACCAGCATTCACTCTTGACCTTCAGCCTTGTGCTTGTGTCCTTGTGCAGACAGATTTCTCCACAGTTTGTTATTGATTTGATATTATCCACTGCAGATGATGGGCTCTTCAAAGAGTAATTCGACACTTTCAGGACATTGTTCCAGTATTTAAGATGTCATGTTAAACAGATTGTAAAAACCTCCATCACAAAATGCTCTCCTGGCTGTTTTATGTTTCTGTGAAAGGTTTGCAGGAATCTATGCACGACCCCCATTCCTACATCAGAGCTGGCTTTTTTTTTTTTTTGGGGGGGGGGTATTTGAGCTTTGTTTCTTGGTGTCTTGGTCCCTCTGACTTGTCTTCTCTTCTCCAGACAGGGTAACTGAGGTGAAGACCAACATCTACGTCACCAGCTTTGGACCAGTTTCAGACACAGACATGGTGAGCAAAGACTTTGGGTTTGATACTGTGTTTGACTTATTGTTTCTGTTGTTGTGAATAATAACGCTCCCTGCTCCCCTTTAAAAGGAACAAAAATGCCTCTGTTGCTTTATTTTTAGCATTATTATGGCTTCTCCTACACTTGTAATCGCATCACTTTGTTTTGTGTTTTCCCCCCCTCTCTGCTCACTGAAGTAGGACGAGTAATCCTCACTACGGCACAATGTCTATTCATCTGACAATTTTCATCTTATAAATTATTGAAAGTCTTCTTGTTATTCCAGTCACTCCTTTGTTTATCCTGGGCATCCCTGTTTATCATTCGGAAACATTCGCCCACCTTTCACGTCATATCAACAGCGTCCTTTCTATTGTCCGGGACCCATTTTCCCAGTGATTGATGTATTGATTGAATAATGAAAACCCTGGATGTTCAATGCACTGGCCTCTGAAAGATATGCTAATCAGGAGGCTCTTAGCTGAACACAAACCACCACTTAAGCGGGAGCAGGTCTAAGACACAGACATATTAGGATAAAGACTGAATTTTTTTTTTTTTTTTTTTTTTGTAGCCAGATTACCAACAGTGATTGAGTCACTCTCCCATAGGGTGACCTGTGCACTCAATGTCAGTTAAATATCTCCTGATTCCTGCTTCTAAATATATCCCTCGGATAAACAGATGGACAGACAAACAAACAGCCGACAGGAAAAGATTTTTTTTTTTCCCCTTCAGTTTCACTGGCAGGGGTGTGTCTTATCACAGTGTGTCTTTGCTGCAGCCATTAGTGCTCATAACCTAAGAAGTAAGACAAACACAATGAGGTCAAAATCACAGATGCAATCTAGCCATTGGGGAGAAATATCCATGGGTTAGTAATCATCAATTTATGCTCCAATTTGAAGCATTTTTATGACTTCTTCACATGTATAATGAACATATGGCCTGGGAAAAAAAAAATGGGCAGGAGGCCTAAAAACACATGATTTGTTTTCTCGAGCACAGACAGCTGTCTCGTAAAAAATGAGGAAGAAAATGAAATATTTCCTTCTGATGTGATTGATTTATTCAGACACTGGAGCAATTCAGCTGATTGCTGAGGCCGGCCCCTTGTTGTGTGGTCTGCAGGATTTATGAAAGATCTCTAAAAGCCAAAAGGAAATAATTAGAAATAGCAAAAGGGAAAGAAAAAGTGTGGCTATGTCTGTTGACATGAGCTTTCGCCACACAAAGAGGACAAACGAATGTGAGATTATATCACAATTACAATATGTGGGATACCTTCATTCATGGCCAGCACCCTTGCAAACCCCTGTTTGATACTGAAGTATAGAAAACAAGTATAAACATTTAATATATTTATGGTGAAAAAAATTGCACAAAATTAGCAAATAAGGCAGCGACTCTCTAAGGAGCTGGGTGTTGTGGGTTTAACGAGGGCTTTACATCACAGTGTGTACACATTTGCAGGAGATTGAGGATGATGTGACATCAGAAGAACAACATAGGTTTTATCCATCCATCCATCTGGTATGGAGTACGAGGCGAATATACCAAGATATACCAAATACCTGGAGGATTTTATGCTAATAAATATTGTAAAACTGGCAATGTCACATACATCTTGAGAAAAAATGTTTTGTAATGAGGATTACGTCAGTTTTTTAACGTGTTTATAAAGGCCTGCGATGTTGCTACAAGTTTTTGGACTACAGGTGACAACTGTTACAAACACAAGGACAGAGACCTGAGCCTCAACATGAAGCCATAGTGCAGTAGTAACTATAATAATGTTTTTTTTTGTTTGTTTTTTTTGTCCAGGTGTAGAGGTGTGTGGCACAGAGAAAGCAGCTGTTTCATTATTTAAGATATGTACCGATAGGATCACCTTTGAATGGGATTTGAAGACAAAATCAAACATGTCGACTCGCCTTTTAGAACCAGAATCATTTGCAATGGAAAACAACAAGCAGGAAAGGTTTCATCTCACCTTTAGTGCTTAGCTGAAATGATTTGCTTACAATGAGAGTCTCCTATCCACTTTGAATGGCTCGTATTTCCTGCATCGCTTCATTTGTTGCACCCTTATTTTCCTGCTTTATGTAAATGCTTAAATAGCCAGCCTGTCAAGATAGCCAAAACTAACTCTAAAGCAGATTTATCCTCATACTATCAGAGCCACCAAGGAATTAAATTAGACGGTATTATACTGGACACCTTCATTGTCCTGAGATCTAAATGTCAGAGGCTTTTACAACTGTGACAAGGAGAAGAGAGAAAAAAAAAAAAATCTCTGGAGGAATTCATCTCTCTGCATCTCACCCTCGCAAGCTGCGTGTGAATCACACAAGCACACACACTCTCACACGTACACACATTTCACAGCGCAGCGCTTTCTGCCCTGAATCCTTTCCCATGTGTGGTCTCTTTTGACAACAGAGGATTGTGGGTCAAGGGGTTGTCTTGGCCCGGGAGCCAACTCACGAAAGAGCCGGCTCAGGAGAGTGTGCAGACCTCACCGTGATGGAGCTTTGACAAATAAAGAAGGCCATTCAGGGAATCCTTTTCTTGTTTTTTTTTTCTTTTTTTCTTAAAAGCAGTGGCAGGTGAAGTCAATTGTGAAGACCTGCTTGTTGTAGGCCCCCAAAGAACACGACAAGGGAATCTGCACTGTGTTTTAGTTCATGCTTTACGAGAAGAAGTTGAAATGCATTGTCATTCATGGGAAAATACAAGAAGACAAGACCAAGTTTAAACAGAATGTATGGCTGGACTGTGTGAGAAACACTCTAGGGCTTTTTATCCCACACCTCCTGAGCACCAAAGCAAGATGACAAGATACAACAACTAAAATCAGGTCGGACAGTCCATGAGAAAAAAAACCCCCAAAACAATGTACTCCACTAAACTTTGTCCAATAGTCCAATACAGTAATGATTTTGAAGCATATCTGCAATTACAAGTATTCAAAAGCTCATGTTAGATAGATAGATAGATTGATAGATAGATAGATAGATAGATAGATAGATAGATAGATAGATAGATAGATAGATAGATAGATAGATAGATAGATAGATAGACTTTATGGTCTGCCCCAAGCGGCGACAGAAACATTTATTTAACAAGGCCCCAAACAACATGACAATGGTGCTCTGAGACACTGAAAACATAACTTTTTTTTAGAAAGGCTCCCAGTGTGGAACCTTTTGACTTATGGCTTGTACAATAAATAGTTTCACTATACCATCTTTAGCCTTAGAAAATAAGTTACCACTGCAATCTAAAATATGAGGATTACCAACAAGAGGAACAATGCTTGTAACAGATTATATACGATTTAAATATTGAACAGTCAGTTATTTGAAATTGTGACATTCTCACTGAATCCCTCAGTTACAGACTTAATCCATTCTAGTAGTATGTAGTGAGAAGTCTTATCCGTGCTCCACATTTCATCAGAATAAGTACTGAGGGTCTTTTCTGCTTTTCTGTCCTCAGGAGTACACCATAGATGTTTTCTTCCGACAAAGCTGGAAGGATGAGAGGTTGAAATTTCAGGGACCAATGAACATTTTGCCGCTCAACAACCTGATGGCGAGTAAGATCTGGACCCCCGACACCTTCTTCCACAACGGGAAAAAGTCTGTGGCTCATAACATGACCATGCCAAACAAGCTGCTGAGGATCAAAGATGATGGGACGTTGCTGTACACCATGAGGTGAGTCGAGACACGAAGCGACATACGAAGTAAAAGAAATCACACTTTATATGTAAAGCTCAAGTCAATTTGAAGGTACATTATGCAATATTTTGTTGTTTAAATTCATTAAAATTACTTTCTTCTGCCACTGATTGCATGTAGTGGCATGAAACAAATTCTACATGCTGCACCTTTAAAAAAAAAAAAAAAAAAAAAAATCCTTTTGAAAGTGTAGTAAAGTGCAGAGGCAGCATTCACATAGTATATTTCCTTTTTTTTTTTTTTCCCCAGCAAATTTGACACATTTCTTGTAAATCTTTTCATCCCTGTTTGCCTGGATACAAGACATTTTGAAACCACTTATTCCAGGCAGATGATTTCAAATGACAAAACATTTGCAAGTTAATTTAGGAGTGGTGGAATAATGTTTTTAATAATAAATACAGTGCAGATTCTTATCACGTAGCGCACCACCAGCCTCACCACAGACACACACAGACCGTGTGATTCATGCTGCTCTCTGCAGTGCCTTGTTTACTTTGCTCCGCTGATTACAGTTAAGGTGAATTATTTTTGTTTCAAGGCATTGCAGATGGGGAAGGGTCTTGAATAGTGCATGAGGCTTCTGCGGGTCTTCTCTTTCATTTGGAGTCGGTGCCTAATCTGTGCTGTTTACTTTCTCGTGCGTTTGCAACGTCTCCTTCATTCTCTGTGAACTGGATGCAGGTTAACTGTGCATGCAGAGTGCCCCATGCATCTGGAGGATTTCCCCATGGACTTTCATTCCTGTCCGCTAAAATTTGGCAGCTGTGAGTAACTCTGATGATGATTGTGCCTGAGGGAACTTTAAGTAAAATGCTTTCTTTCTTTTACTTTATGTTGGGGTTTTTTTGTGGTTTTTTTGTCTTTCTACTTCTTTTCCTCACTGGTTCTTTGGCCAAAGAAATCAGCCTGAGCACTGAGGCCACGTTTACACGTAACCAGGTATTTAAAAAAATGGAGATATTCTTCGGCTGCACATTTAAACATAAACGCAGAAGGGGGAAATATCCGTTTTTGTGAAGACCCAGGTACGTGTAAGCTAAAATGCATGGCTCACATTTCTGACAGTGGCCCTTCCGTCCAAACTAAACACGCATCGCCATCTGAAGAGATATGAAGGAAGCACAGTTAATGGAATGATGATAGTGAAATGGCAATAAACTCATCCAAACATATTCCTAGAAGAAAGTACAATACATTGTTATTGCTATGGCTGCATTACATTTGGATGAGGATTTTTTTTTTTTTGTTCTGCTTGTTGCTGTTTCGAAGATGTTAAAATCAAAAGATTGTGAATTATTATCATCATAACATGTCGGGTCAGGTCTGAAATGCCTTGACTTCTCATATCATTTAAATGCCCCTACTTGGCTTCAGTGCATTTATATGGTGACCGACAACAGTTCCACACTAATCTCTTTGCTGGTTTGCTACCTTAACAGTCTTTTGCACAACACGACTGGCAGAATGTTTCCATTCAACGCATTAAACTAAAAATATGTAAGGGGGGTGGGGAGGTCTTTCTATTTCATCAGACAAGCTTTCGGATTTCATTTCCAGTGTTTGCTGTGAGTGATTGAAAAGGGCAAATGTCACCAAGCATCGATTGCTTCTTGGTGTTTTACAAATGACATCTTCAACCATGGAGAGATTTTTTTTCCCCCTTCTCTCTGCAGAAATTGTTTTCTTTTAGTAATCCAGCAATAAAAACAGTGTAGTGTTTCTTTTTCTTTCTTTCTTTCTTTCTTTCTTTCTTTCTTTCTTTCTTTCTTTCTTTCTTTCTTTCTTTCTTTCTTTCTTTCTTTCTTTCAAGATTTAGATCTCGATGATCATTTCTTTAAAAACATGGTTAATAGCAGCGTCCTCTCCCTCTCCTCTCCATGGGTTTATTATCTTCCTCTCTTTTTAGATGCCTACACAATCTCAGAAGTGACTTACGCTTGGACCCGAAACGCCTCGGACTCGGTGGTGGTGGAAGGGGAGAACTCCCGCCTCAACCAGTACGACCTGCTGGGGCAAACGGTCGGACAAGAGACCATCAAGTCAAGTACAGGTAGGCTTGAACGCCAGGATGGAATCAAATCCACAGCATGACTCCTCTGATGTAAAGCTGAAAAAAAAAAAAAAAAACCAAGTCAGATGGAGGACAGAGGGTGTCTCTCCAGGTGTTTCTTATGTAAGTTGTTAAGGACATCTCTGGCTTCCTTTGGATTAGTTTTGTGGAATCAGCAACCTAAATATCTTCAACTCAGTTTCGGTGTGAAAATCACACTGTGATTTTGTGCCTGTTTGGGTGGATGTTGAGCTCGTCCGCCTCCTACATGATAGGAGGCGGCCATGGCTTACTGTGAAGCGCTCGCTAACTTTCCTCTTTTTGTTACTCACTTTATTTGGCTCGGAAAATGCAGAGAAATGTTTGTTCTGGCCTCCTCTGCATGACAAAGATCCAGCACAAATCGGGGATTTGGCATCCTGAGTTCTATACTTTGTTAATCTGCTTTTTAGTATGGGCTGGAGACCCAAGAGCTGAATGACAGGTGAGCTGTTGCTGCATTCTCTTTTTGAAACCTCTCATTTTTAGGGAAGAATGCAGGGTAGATTTTCATATGCTGGATTTGTATGTCAGAAAAACTCTATGGAGAAATAGGAAAAAAGGGAGGATCGTCTTCTTCTGTAGTGGCCACAAAAGCAAATGAATGAAAAATTGTCACGCTAGAGGTGAAACACACAGTACACTCTTTGCCCTAATGGTCAATATGAATACCTTTGGGTAAAATAAGGATCTTAAAGCGACAATAAGGTGTGAAATAAACAGAAGTGTGACCACAACTTAAGGCCAATCTTTGTGAGGGCAGAACAATTTCATTTTCACTCAAAGTTGTGATCAATCACTTCTACATTAAGGACATATCGGACATATTCCAAGTAAATTAATGAAAAAAATGTAATTCTGTTTTGATTTTGTTTTGTAATTACAGAGCATTTAGAATTCAAATGATGTTAATTTCTTCTCATAAGCTGTGAAACTGACACTTGCCCATTGTGGTCTGAATTAATTAATAATGTGACAATAACTCAATACGGAAAAATATTTTAGTTTTTAAGACGAGAAATATTAAAGTGAAGATACTGGACATCTGTGAAAGCTTCTTTATATGTTCACAGTTCAGATGGTGGCTTCCCCTTTGTTCATATGGCAGACATAAATTGAAAGAAAAAGGTGTTGGAATCGAGCTTGTGATACTGTGGGAAATTTTAGTTGTTCATTAAGTTGGAGGTTATGAAAACAATGTTGGCCACATCAGCTACAGACCCCAATGATGTTATCCTCAGACAAACTTACATAAGAGTCTGAACCTATCTGATACTGACTTTTTGGAGAGCTCTCCTATAAGCGCTCTGATTAAGTGTAATGACATTTTGGTCCTACAGGGGGCGTGCACAGCTATATCGTGCATACCATTTTGGTATATTATGTTACAATATAGTACAGTGGGGAAGAAAAAGTGATGCATTGAGTGACTACATCATGATGGTGATCATATACATGTCATGAAATAGTTAGATTTAGACACACTAACTTAAATATTTGATATATTTTACTGGTTGCCATAGCAACAATATCAGGCACCTTGATGACAGTTCCACCCAGTTTATTAAAGATTTTTTTTTTTTTGCCAAAAAGAACTTATTTTAGTAATGACCTTAATTATATACTGTATATTGGTCTTTGTATGTGTTTAGTCTAAAATACTCAGTCACTCATTGGTTCTATATTACTTACATCTATGGGACTGACTCAAGTGAACACAACACACTTCAATGTGCCGAATCCACATCACGTTGTCACAAGGCTTTATTAGTTCTGTTTGGCACAGAGACGGAAAATACATTCTTTCCAAGACAATCAGGCATCGAATTATAGACTGAAGTTGAATTATTAAGGGGAAAAAAAATCATTTAAAAAGCATATTGTTCTCAAAGTGAATACAGAAAACAAAGAACACAAATACACAGAACCAATGCTATACTATAAAAGAAGGAGATAATGAGAGCTAAAAATAGACGCCGCACATCTCATGCAAACCCACCAACACGGATGCCAAGAAACGAGGGCAGACTGTGTACACACAAGCCTATATGTGTCCCTGTATGCGTGAAGATGAAAGCAACACGATTACTGTCCAGGAAGTTAGCTGCTCGGAGGAATAACTCACAAGATTAGATCAAAATGTGCTTGTAATTCATGAGAAATTAAAAGGTTTGGAGTCTGGATGTGCATTCTTGAGACATCCAGGCTTCCTGTTGGAGAGGCGACAGAAGGTTGGAAGCTGTTTTCTTTCTTATCCTGGGTGGAACAAGGGACCTGACATCCAGTGACAGCAGATTGCATGACGCCTATAAGCAGAACAGACGATGAAGTGGGCTGTGCGGGGAATTTGAAGGCTCTGAATAGACAATAGGGCATTTACAGATCTTGGGAGGTATTCAAACAGATTTTAATGCATCGGAAAAGAAACTTGCCATCTTCTGCTGTTTGCCATTAATTTCCCCAATATTTAAAGTTGAATTCTGTCAGAAACTATCAAGCTAATCGGCGAATAAAAATGGAAATTCGAATTGTCTCCGTAATATGGACCTTCGTCTCGGCGAGGCCCCCTGCTGTGGCAGCACGGCAGAGCAGAATGAAATACACAGCGCGGCGGGAAAAAAATAAAAAATAACATGCAGGGACCATGGCAAATAATCCCCCAGTGGTTATTAACTTAGAAATAAATACCCTCCAGGTGGTGTACAAACAGTGCAGAACCGGAGCAGGTGGAAGCTGGGTGGAGTGGAGCAGCAGTAACAGAAGCAAAGCACACGCAATAAATAGGCCGGCAGATCAGAGCATGTAGATGTGATGGCTGCGGACGTGGTCGGTTAACTCTCGCTGCAGAGAGGGCCTCTGTGGTACAACGCACCATTTATCAGCCGAGACAGAGCAGAGCAACATATCTCTGAGCATCAATAATAATAATAATCATAATGATAATAATGTATCTAAAGGACCTCAAAATACACTCAGTGGATCAACGAAATACAACAGACAGTGCATGTTGTCATGGTAACAATACATGTTACTGCACAAGCTAATCATAAAGTACTCATATAAGGCTTTTGAACCCCCTAAGTCACAAAGGCCTTATGAATCAGGCTTTTAAACAAGAAGCATGACAGAACACAAGTGATGTGGACCAGCAGTGCTCAACTTGAGGATCGGGACCCTTCGGTGGCGGGTCACAGCTTCATTTGTCCCCCTCAGATGTTTCTGAATCTGTGTTTCATTGTGGTGAGAGTTGTAGGACCTCTTACCGGTCCCATCTTTGGATAGAAGTGCTCACGACTCACAGAATCATGTAATATGTATGTCACCTTTGATGGAGGGGTGCAGGTGATGTCTCTCTATAGTCGGAGACCAAAAGGCTGAGAGCCACTTATATTCTAAAACGAGGCCACATCGTGGGGCACGGCGGAAGGAAACTCTACAGAGCTTTTACTGCCAAGCAATGGCTGTTAATTTGAAAATTGTACTTGGTCGGACAAGCATGTAATAGTTTAAAGTATTTTATTTCGGCCTCATTGGTCAAATAAAAGAAAGAAATAGCCAATTAAGCTTCCTTTGATATGCATTATTTCACATTGTTAGTACGTTTAGATGAGCTACTAACAATTCTAGTCATTACATGCAGTGGCATTTTTATATGTAAATACTTGGTGGGGCAAGATTTTATTGAACTTGACTGAATGCCAAAGTGAAGTGGGTGCACAACTTTTTAACCACAGTATTATGACAACCATATATAGGCTTGGATCTCGTGAGACGATTGAACCCTGGAGATACCCTGTCAAAAAGATTTTTTTTTAAATCAATTAACAAAAAAGTCAAGGACTAGCTTCATAGATGGGGATTCTTCTGATGCTCAACCGGCAGAGTTACATAAACATGAGATTCTTACAAAGTCTTGGTTATCACATCACTCAGTTTAACACGTTCAGGTTCTCCTCTAAAGTAAGACTTTCAAAGTTGTGCTCCAGTAAATATTTGACTTAATTCATTTCGAAGTCAATGTTATTGAGAACAAAAGAACGTATGGAATTACTGTGGTTTTTGCTGTTCGATAAATATGTAGACCAGGGTAACTAAGGGCCTACCGACGACGTTTTCAAGTGAAAACACAAAACTTTTGCCGCGGTTTGGGCGTCCGTTTACACGACAATGGTGCTCAGAGTTACTTAAAATGCAACCTTTTTTAAAAGGCTTCCAAGGTGGGACTTTTTGAAAAGGCACCAACTCTGTTTCGGTGTAAATTTATAGAAACTCTATTGTTTGAAAACACTCGGGCTCATTTGCCATGTAGATGAACAACTGAGCACATGTGCTCCACAGCTGTAGAAAATACTTCTTCAGCACACACTCGGGAAGATGGACAAGAACAACAAACTTTGTCTCCAGAGTGTCATGACTCTCAGCCCATATGCTCCTGAGACTTGGTAGATTTATAATTGAGACTCACCGTGGTAACAATCGTACACTTACACAAATCATCTGTAAACTCCTATTGTTAATGTTTAAGGCCTATTATTCTCTGTGCGTGTGTGTGTATTGTCACTACAAAAACAATCAACAGCACCCACTAGTGGGCCAACATGAAAACTACATTTTTTGTCGTCATTTCTGCCATTTCTATGTAAACAGACATTGTTGTCGAAAATGTTGCCATGTAGATGTCGACCTTTCCTGAAATAAAAACACATGCACCTCACAACACATTTTGAAGGTTCGGTAGTGACTAAACTTAGGTGGTTAGGTGGTGACTAACTTAGCTTTCCATTGAGCTAAAGCCCAGTTTACACCACAACTTTCCAAGTGTTTGCATTTTCGTTTCAGAAAAGTTTCGCAACATTTTAAAAACAATGACCGGAAGCATATAAACAACTGACCACTAGTGGGTGCTGTTTTTCCTGTACTCAAACCACTTATGAATGCACGCAGAGTACAGTACACTCTAACACTGTGACCGTGGTGCGCCTGTGCAGTATCAGCTTCAGGAAAGTGCCGTTTTCACCATTGACACTGATATGGACCTTGAGCGTTTTCAACAACGTTTTCAGTGACGTTGAGCACCGTTGTAGTTACAATTAGCTCGGAACAAATCCAAGACATTTATATGCATTCCCACTGGGAAAACTCATAAATGGACTATGAAGGAAGATGTGTCTGTTTTGATGTAGCTAACGCGAAGAGTAATTAAGTCATGTCAGTAAAAACAACAGTGATGAAAATGAATGTGTAGAGCTGCCAGTGAGGTGAACCCCAAAATAATGACATAACACTGAAGAGAGATCTTGGAGATCTATCCTCATGCTCTCATTGTCGTCGTAAAGAAAACATGAACGGAAGAAGCCTTTTGAAACGCAGTTCTTGCAGGACAGCGATACCACGGATGATTATAGTGGTGAGAACTGGGTAGGCTGGCTCTTCTTTCTTACTACACTATTCTCAGGTCGATTGAAAGATGTACAGTGTGTTTTGTTTCCCGGCATGGAGACACTTTTTACTATTCTTCATTTGAATGAGATCTGCATGAACGCCAGGTTGAATGAGTTTCCTCTGCAGAGCGATCGTCACTGATTCGAAGAGCAATTCATTGTAAATAGGTTTAATACAGTGTGGCCAGGCTCTGAAGTTTCAAGGAAAATGCGAATAGTGTGCATGCCGGTTTATAGCTTACATTTGATGATCATGAAAGAGTTCCAGGAGTTTGTGCCTGTTGGAAAATATCGACCTTCGGGTTATCGGCTCCAAACTTCAACAGTGTACTTGAGGGAAGAGTGGGAGGCTCTGCAAAGCTTCTGGAGTTACAGTAGACGCTTCCTTTATGTGTCCGAGCATGTGCAGTGAGACCTCCTTTTTTTCTCTGAAGATGCTCCAGTTTTCATTTTTTGGAACTCCTCATGCTTTTCTGTACTCAGGATTGTGTGGGTGACAGCGCCGAGAAACAGTTTCTTCATTTCACAATGCAGGATCATATCTATTAGAATGATGTGGGAGATTGTCTCTCCTCATAAAGGAGGAGCGCAAAGATGAACTCAAAGGTCGAAATTATAACTTGTTTGGGAAGCAGTGAAGGGTTTCCCCCACTGCCTCCCTTCAGGTATCAATTACCAGCATAGAGTATTTCCCCCGTGACCGCAATCCACTATCAAGGGAATCCCTGCCTCGGCTTCATTGAGTAGGAATACCCTTTCATGCACCAAATGCCTCTATCTAGGTTAAGTGATGTTTGATGCCTTGGTAGAAAGGCAGAATGCCTGCCAGTGACTGTTTCTCTTGTTTAACTAGTCACTCCACATTATCTGATTGGCTGACTTTAAATTAATCATTCATTACCAGTGTGTCAGTGTTTGGTGTAGCGTACTTGCAAACTAGGTCATTTGGCACGAATGAGCGTGCGCGTGCTCTGCGGCTTCACAGCGACGGACATCTTGCATAAGACGGACCCCAAAAAAATGCAACCACTACAAAAAGTATATATAAATAAATTCCACGGTTCAGCCATACATTTGTTTGTGTGGGACTCGTTACCTCGGAGCACTCAGAGAGAGAGAGAGAGAGAGAGACGCTTTCTAGAATCCCCCCTTGTTTCGGTGAGCAGTGTGAAATGGTTTTTGTGTAACTGCATGCATTATAGATAGAAGTCCATGACCTGAGCAGAAGTGAAAGTCTCACCTCACACGCAGCGTAGAGTATCTGAGGTTAGAGCAGCTGTGTCACGGTACGTTCTTTATATATATATATATTCCATTATATTATTACAAGTTGTTTTTGCTTATTTTACATTTTCTTTTCCACATCAAAATAACAAATTACACCCAACCAGTATTTACTTCATTCGTACATTCGGTCTTTTCTCAGCAGGATTTTTTAGGTGACTCCCATGACACTTTCATAAGCACATCCAAGTAATTTTTTCCCCAAAACATCTAACACAGACTATTTATTATGGACTTCAAAAAGAAAATGAAATCTAACATTGAGTTACGTGTCCTTTTTTATCACTCTATTATAATTTACAAAATTAGCTATCAAACAACAAGGTAAATTGTCATTACTGAGATGTGTCCAGATCCCTGTTCATTTCCACTAAGAGTGTATTTTGTTTAAAGAACAAAACAAAAAGCACAGTATTGTGTAGATATTTGTGTATTTATGATTAGAAATTATATTTATAGTGCTTGACTAAATAGAATTTAGTTTTTCATCATTACTATAATGTGATTACTTTGGGGTGTTATATATGTGCTGTGACCAAACACTTGCATGATGCATCACTCAACTCAAGTTTGCCTCTTTAAAACATCCATCCATACTTTTTGTTTTTAATTGCTAATATTTATGACGACCAACCTAAAGTGTTGTCGGGAGGCAAACTTAGCTATTCTTTCCAGAATTTACCAGTTTTTAATTAGCCAAAATCACAGCACATCATGGCCTTGAACAATGGGAATGACGACCACAGTGTTTTCCTGTAGGATAAATACCCGTCAAGTCATGCCGTGCATGTGTGAAGGAGATATTTCTGTCCATTCAGCAGGGAACCTTGTTCCTTACATCTGTTTCCCACATCTGTAGCAAACATGAGGCGATTACCATCTTCATGCTGTGATTGTTGTCTTCGCTCACAGTGAGGCGACGATCACAGAGGAATTTCAACTACGAATTCCTCACTTGTACCCCCCCTTTTTTTTACACACACACACACACACACACACACACACACACACACACACACACACACACACACACACACACACACACACACACACACACACACACACACACACACACACACACACACACACACACACACACACACACACACCTCATCCCTCAATACAGGCATCGAGACCGGGATGCAAATTAAATTACAGAAGATGTAGAGCCCCATAGGGTACCAAGAGCGCACTCAATTCCCTCTAAATCGTGTGTGTGTGTGTGTGTGTGTGTGTGTGTGTGTGTGTGTGTGTGTGTGTGTGTGTGTGTGTGTGTGTGTGTGTGTGTGTGTGTGTGTGTGTGTGTGTGTGTGTGCGCCACAGAGAAAGAATTAGTCTTCACATAACTGCTGAGAACACAGGCAATACGAATGCAGCGCTATGAAAGAAAGGAAGGAATAAAAAAAAAAAAATCTTTTGGGATTAGTCCATGGAATTGACACCCCCATCCTCCGCCCCCCCCTCCTTCCCACACTGCTGAAAAAGGACTTCCCTCATGCCAAGTGGCAGCGTGTATCAAGGCCTTCATTTCAAAATCGCAGCAAATGAGCTATGTTTCTCTGTTCTGTTGCCATGGGTAACACATTTTTTTTCCCTCTTCTTCTTCTTCTTCTTCTTCTTCTTCTTCTTCTTCTTCTTCTTCTTCTTCTTCTTCTTCTTCTTCTTCTTCTTCCTCTTCTTCTCCTCCTTCTCCTTCTTCTCACGTCTCATCTTGGCTTCTCTTTGAGATATCTTCCATTTGGAATGGCTGCCTGCTTCTGCAGCACTGGCACCGTTTCCCGGCCTTGACAGCTATTAGCACATCGCGCTGCCTACTTCTGCATCTATGGACGGATTATTCTTTCAGGCATTCACAGTGGACACTTGCAGTGGGCCGTCTAATCTACGCCCAAGACCCGCTTAGGCCTCCACAAGCTGCAATCTTGCGTAACGTCTCAGCGATGTTAATTACATAAGTAATCAGGACGCTGGGTGGTGTGGGCCTGCCGACTTCAATTTGACTAATATTGTCTCTGATAGTTTGTGTGGGTTCAAATACTTGACTCATGCACTCATTCAGTCTGAAATACACTCGGCTTTGGCCTCATGTTAGTTTCGTTGATATTGTTTTAGTCACGAATCGTGAGGCAGCAAGAGTCCACACTCTTTGGGATGGCGAGAAAAAGGTGGAGTCCTTTTGTTAATAAGAGCCAGTGTTCCATTAATTGCAAAAAAAAATTAAAAAAATCTGTGCAGTTCAGGCAATAATGATAATGTTTATAGGAGATCTGCAGCGTCTCATCGATTTCATGGATGCTCACACAAGCACATCAATTTTTACTGGCCGCGTTATAAAATATTAATTGCAGTGGCTGTGGCATTTTTATTTCCAATCTTAACAAATATACAAAGAGCAGGCCTGAGCAGAGTGTAGGGGAAATAAATACAAATGTATATAGTAAGTATTTAGATGGGGGATATATTTTATTAGTTATATCAATACATTATCGTGTGGGTCAGTTGTACTAATTTGCCATCATGATTACCATAGCCGATTTAATAATTTCCTACGATTTATGTCAAATAGATTTTTTGTTTAATGCCAGAATCAGGGTTGTTAAATGTACTGAAAATAAGTACTCAAGGACACTCATTGTTAAAGATCTACCCTAAAATGAAATTGTATTTGAATCCATGACCTCAGTGTGAGGTGAAGTGGCGGATTTTGACCGTTCTTCGCGAGCGCCCAGGGCGGAAAACAAGCCAGGTCCGATACCGGGAGCACCACCCACTGCTCCACCGCGTGGTCTGATTTATATGATTATCATAATAATAACATTTATTGTGCAGTTTTCATAAAACTCAATGAGAACCAGAGTAAAAGTATAAATAATAAAAGGTGTTAAAACCAAGCACACAGATCCAGATGAGATCAAATCAGCACTAAAGATTTAAAAAAAAAAGTGGTACTACAATCAGCCTTGATGCTTTTCGGGTGGGAAACAAAAGTTAGGAGCTTTAGATATTTGTAAAAGCCACCAGTTTGCTGTAAAATATACGCAAATGAGGGTTAAAACTGAGACATTGTGTGTTCCTTCTCATACTGGGTCATTTTAAGCAAAGCCACTTGTTAGAGCAGGGGTTTTCCCCGGGAAGCAGACGTCGTTTTTACCTTGCTCAAGTCAGGAAAAGCCTGTAGTGGAGATCAACACACATCAACGGTGAGCAGAGACTTCTCAGACGAGTGCAGACGGGTAATTAAAAGTACTCTAGATGTCACACGGCAGCGGAGGAATTTGCATAGTGGGTTTTTGAGACTGACCCTGATTGTTGTCTTGGCAGGTGAATACACGGTGATGACAGCTCATTTCCATCTGAAGAGGAAGATCGGCTACTTTGTCATCCAGACGTACCTCCCATGCATCATGACCGTCATCCTGTCTCAAGTGTCTTTCTGGCTCAACAGAGAGTCGGTGCCGGCCCGCACTGTGTTTGGTAAGCAGCCGATAGCGCCGCCCCGAGCGCTGACACACAGGTTACACAGAGCTTTGTATAGACTCACACTCACTTTCAGGCTCAGCTCAGATTTCTAAACATTACTGCCAATATTTGGACATTCGACGAAGGCCGACCTCTTGCGGTGAGTGGAAATGTGTGTATAATCACTTATCCATGTGGATGGATAAGTGATTTCCTCTCTTCGCGGCGGTGACAGTAAATACAATGATCATCCACTCGTCCATATTTAATGGTTGAGTAACTTAATTACAGGTTTCATGCTGTAGGTGGCTGTGATTGTCCTAATGCTTCCTGGCTCAGATAAACACAGGAGCAGTTTAACCCAGTTCCTGCAGGAGCCACTGAACTGGTTCCAGCTTTGTATTGACTGGCTGAAAAGGCGAAATACCCTCTCAAACATGTCTCTCTAATGTCTGATAGTTATTCATACACATGGTCCGTCATGAAGGCTGGCTCACAGACAGGAGAAATAAGGATAAAGAGAAAAGTGGAGCTCTCCCTGCTTTTGAACCTCGTTTGATGCTGCTTTGACTTGTTGCTGGTCAGAAACAAGAAAAGAAAAGAAAAAAAATAATTTAAATCGCCTCAGACTGGTTAAAGAACAACATGTAGAGGTCAAGGAATAATTCAGAATGGAAGGCTTACCCATGTGTTTGCATATCCCTCCGTCTGCGGAATTGTCTCTGTTACTAGTGGGAACCGTGGGACTGGAAAACAAGAGCGAGGTGTAAATTAGGGATAAAGTGGTATCACGATTCTCAACATTGCCGCAGATCACATTTTCACCTGATGTCTATTTGACACTGTGACATCAGAAATCAGGATTTTCACCCTCTGCACTCACGTTCACGTCACCATTAAATGAAGCCATGAGTGTAAAATCTGTCGCTGGCTGACGACGTGATGGTCATTCTGGAATTAATGTGGTCTGCACCTGTTTCTGACAAACTGCTGGACACTTTAAAACACCAGGAATTCTCTCAGATTGCGCTTTTACACACGTAAAAATGCAAAGCTGATGCTTTTTATGCACGCCTGCTTGTTTCCAAACCTGCTACATTACTGACGTGTACTATTCAGCTCATAGCTTATACAGCAGGAACAGAAGATGGATCTGCATGATGGGTGTGTTTGGCTCGTTTCCAGGTGTGACCACTGTGCTCACGATGACAACGCTGAGCATCAGCGCCAGGAACTCCCTGCCCAAGGTTGCCTACGCCACCGCCATGGACTGGTTCATCGCCGTCTGCTACGCCTTCGTGTTCTCCGCCCTCATCGAGTTCGCCACCGTCAATTACTTCACAAAACGCGGCTGGGCTTGGGACGGAAAGAGCGTGGTGACTGACAAGGTAATGAAGAAGAAAACATGTCTTCTGACAGGCTCCATTTTCAGGGCGAATTCATTGGCATTGTACTGTACGTTGAGGACGACTGCGCGTTAAAGCAGGCGATTGTGCAAAGTGGAGGGAAACGGCGTTAATGGATCCTGCAACCCGCCACAAATGGAGCCAAAGTGCTGCAACGTGTTTGGAGGAGTAATTAGCAAACAGACACATTAAAATGACAAACTGTGAAACTCAATGTATCAGTGAAGAATATAAATGAAGTCGAGTGAAATTTGAAATTGCCAATGAGCCAAATAATTTCCCAGTTCGTATAAGAGTGACACATTTACCTTTTGTAGATTCAGTCGGTCCTGTTCCGCCTCTGCACATAGGAACATGAGTGCATGTGTGACATGTAATCTCGCTGCTTTACACTGTTTATTGATCCAGGATGAATCCAGTCATTTGGGTATTTGTCTTTTTTGCTGTCTGTTGACTACTGAGTGCAGCAAAATAATTCATACAGCAGGGGGATATTGTGTGAAAGGTTTTTGTAAATCATTAAATATTGAGCTGTTGACCTGCTCAGTGTAACCACACATCAGACTTATATCTTCAACATTACTTACATGGCTAATGCTACCAAGAACTGTGGTTTCAAGCCTGTTGCCACTATCATACAAAGACAGGAGTCTTCAAACTCAAAGCAATGAGCTCCGCATCTGCCTTAGATTCTGGAAAGTGTATTCCAGTTTACCCATTCGGTGATTTACAGCCATCTTGTCCTTATATTGGCCTTCATTGTTCCAGTCATAAATGCAACACCCGCAAGAGGGCACTCTTTGGAGTATTGCTCATATCAATGAAATAATTAATGGTAACAGGCTTTTCTGGAAACGTCATGTTTTAAATAACATGAATAATCAACAATACACACTGTTTGTGGTATTGTCAACCTTCACCTATATCTCATGATCTGTGAACGTCCGTGAAAGTGTTGAAAAGCTCAGAATTTTCTGTGAATCTTCACAAAGTACTGACTTATTCGACATCCACCGGCTTTTGGTCTGACAAAAAGTACCTGATCCATTACCCGACTTCATCTGCAGCCATCTTCATTTCCATGCATTTTAAATTCATGGATAGGTGACAACCAGACAGATTGCTTCTGCACCGCACCTGATCCTTTCCGGTCTCTCAACAGAAAAAAGAGAGAGCGTCCATCGTGAAGAAGAATAATGCCTACGCTGTAGCGGTAGCCAACTACGCTCCCAACATCAATAAGGACTCCAGCACGCTTCCAACCATCGCCAAAGGTGGCGCCATAGATCCCAACAAGCCCAGAGCGGACGGAAAGGCCCCGGACAGCAAGAAGACATTCAACAGCGTCAGCAAAATTGACAGGATGTCACGGATTTTGTTCCCGGTCCTCTTTGGCAGCTTCAACCTCGTCTACTGGGCCACTTACCTAAACAGAGAACCCGTTATAAAGGACATGGTCCCCTCCAATTAGAGACCAGCCTTGATGGCTTGTGGTCCAGGGGCCGCGTGATGAACCAAATACCTCCAGCAACTGTGTACACACATACCTTTGCAGAGTGAAGTCCTGGATTGCAGTGTGATCCTCTATCTCCGCCTGTTTTCTACACTGTCTGCAGCACTTTTGAAAAGATTGGCTTTTGTAAATGTGTATGTATATTTATATTCATGGTTTCATGGTGACATATCGTGCGGTTACTTTGATTAGAGTGCATATTTCCTTTTAAAGTATGTTTCCAGTTACAGTATATGGCCACTGTACATACAAATCCAATGAGGAGTAAACACATAAACATTATCACATACATTTTATTTACAATTTCTTCTAAGTGTGTTGAATTTTGCTGGTAATACCCACTTCGAGATATATATATATATATATATATATATATATATATATATATATATATATATATATATATATATATATATATATATATATATATATATAGGTCATATATATATATAAATACACACACATACACACTGTATATATATTTTTGGGTTTTTGAGTTTGCGTGAAAGAGACTTGTTATATTTTTTCTTTCTTTCCCTTCCACACAATAGTGGTCTGACTCTTCTTTTCTGTCCAAGCCGATGCAAAAACACACTTGTACTATATTGTTGCTGTGTGAAACTTGTTTTACTCTCTTTTGACTACAGGTATGGGGCTGCACTGACCTCCAGATTTACACCCCCGAGGCAAAAAGGCTGTGAAAATTAGCAAAAATGTGCGCGTGACACTGTCGTTCTCACAGTTTTACAAAAAAATATCAACAGAATGACAAAAAGATGCATATTTTTCAAAGTTTGTACAAGTGTTTTGTGGGTCATTTTGGACTTAATAACCCTTAAACGTAGCATTTGTGTTAAATAATAGTTAGGGGGTGTGGTCTTTTCACATGAGTTGTTATAAACATCCATAGTGTCGTTAGTAGAGGCATCTGACATAATGAGACATACGGACCTGACAAAGCAACGCCTTATGTAATATTTATATCGGTTGAGTATATAATTTATAGCAAACGCCAGCAGATATGGAGTAACATTATCATTCATTCTGCTCACGTTAATAGTGTCAATCTGATATTTTACTGTTTTTAGCTCCGCTTTGGTCTCCACCGACTCACGAGGAAACTATCAGGGACTCAAGCGGTTTCTTCGTCACTAACTTTGTCTGTCAGTTGTTTGGCCCCAGATGAGTTACAGCAAAGCTTTTTTTTTTGTTTGTTTCCCATCTCTGAATGAAAGTAAAAAAGAAGGTAAACAAAGTGGTAACGCACAACTGACAGATGCTAATAATTCTCTTTAACAGTCGTAACTGAGAAATTCCAATTAGCAGTGGGAGGAAATAAACTGAATAGAAGCGACATGGTATATACTGACCAGCCATAATATTATGACCACCCCAGAAGTGTAATTCATACCAGGAGCTGAGCTTCAATCGGGGCTACATCCTTCTAAGAAAATCAAAAATCCAATGAATTGACAAAACATCGAATGGTTGACACAAGTTGTCGATCCTTCTCAGCTCTATAATTCCCAAGATTCATAGCACTGGGTAATAATATGTTTACGCGACTCAACAAAACATCCCTGACTGGACATCCCAGAAGACTCCATCTGATCTGAACGATTCTGAGAGTCTCATTGACTTTGAACTCAATCAAATGAAAGACAGACCTTCCTGTTTGTGATATAACTGCTGCAGGAGGATGTGTTTCGCAATCTCCTCCATTAAAAGTGTAAAAGACTCTTCCGGGCCGGTTCCTGCCCACGTTCTAGAACTTTACACCTTTTTAGCCCCAAAAAGACCGGAGACCTTGTTTACTTTGCCTTGAAGCTTTCAGAGGACCCGTCCCCCACAGACTGGAGTCCTTCAAAGGATGTAGCCTCCTGAACTGAGACATAAGAATTGATTATCTCTGTATTATGGCACCTGTCAGTGGTTGGGATGTATGAAGCAGCAAACAAACGCTTTGCCCTGAATGTTGATGAGGACTAAATTGTAAATGATTTTGCGTCCCTTGCGGGACAGTCCAGGTCTATCAGAAATGGTACAAGGTGGGAAAAGACAACTTAGTCATGTCCCATTGATTTGTTTTGTATGGGGAACAATACCAGGATCAAACATAATGTTTGGTCGTCATTTTATCATTAACCGGTGTTTAAGATGTTAATTTAAATCAGAAGAGAGTAGAAAAAAACACAAATGTGCACTGCTTCACAATCACAAGCTCTGTTTTGATTTCTACTGTATATTTATATCATAAATATTAAAGTTTATGTGTTCGTTATGTTGCTGTGTAATGTAAACACACACATCACTCAGTGAAAATGGAAAACTTTCATTGTGTTCTGGGCGTCCATTTACACCGAAAACACAAGTTTCTGAAAACGGCTTCCATCGTGGAATTTTTTTGAAAACGCTCCGTCTACACGGAAACCGAGGAAAACACAACTTTTTTAAAGATATTCCAACTCCGTCTCCATGGAAGTGGGAAAAAATCAACCCTTTGGAAAACGCTCCGAGTCCGTCTCCTTGGAAACTGGGGAAAACGTCACTTTTTTTGAAATGCTGCTATTGTAGTAGATACTTCTTCTGTATTCGCGGGACTCGATGGACACTAACAACAATGGCGGCCTCCAGAGCATCATGACTCCCAGTCCATGTCTCCTGGGACAGCGTAATAGCAACTTGGTAGTCTGTCCAGACGAATGTCTGTGTTTAGAACGTATTGTTCTCTGAGTGCATGTGTGTGCTTTCATTGCAAAAACAAACAACAGCACCCACTAATGGCCCAATATGAAAACCATACTTTTTTTTTTTTTTTAGCATTTGTACCGTTTTTGTGTTAAATGGGCATCATTTTCAAAACTTTGCCATCTGAAACAAAAATGCAGAAATTATGCATTTTCACTTGAAAAGGAGTCTTTTCAGAATACAGGAACTCCACAAGATAGTGTTGACACATTTCTTTCTTTCATTATCAACACATAGCGTTTTAGAATTTATGGTCTTGGGAGTTTCTGAAATAATTACAGACTTGAAAGGAACACAATTGCAGCCGTGGGCCCGTTTTTTTTGTTTTTTTTTGTTTTTTTCTTAATTAAAGTTAAATTATGAAAACTCCTTCAGTGGTGATTTCATCTGTAGGCAGGCCTGTAAAGGTGACAGGAAACAGAAATTGTTAAAACTTTGTCAGACTTCTTGAATCACAGCCGTTTGTTCAGTTTTTTTGTCCTCATGGCACTATATTGTGTGAGGAAACTCTCGTTCAGCCCCATATCAGCAGTCATGTTTGGTACCTTCGTACTGAAGCGATCTCTCTTCACATCAATGTTTGAGCTTCATTTTAAACTCGGTTTGTCTGTTGACTTAAACCTTGCATGGGGACTAAATCTAGGAGGTTTTTTTTTTTTTTTTTTAACTTTTTCTTTCTTATGCTGTCAGGTATAATTCACATTTTCTCCAACATCCTGTTAGAACTTAAAACATTCCAGATAAAATGATTGTTCACAAAGGTGGATGCTCGGTTCAGTGCACAGTTTCTAATAAAAAAAAACACATCATTTTGATTCTTTATATGCAGTTTGTTGTCATGTTTTTGGATGCTGAAGACAATGCAAATGAATTGTTGAAAAATGATTTGAAAGAAACAACTGAGTGAACACTTTTGAAGCACCAAAAAATTTTGAAGGAATCGCAGCTGGTGTGAAATAGCGGTGAGAGAAAAAACACTGTTATTTGGTTGTTGGATGTTTGTGCTTGTTTTAATCACAGGATTAGCCAATATTGTGCAGCCATTGAGTCCATAAACGTAGTTTATGCAAAATAATTTCATGAGAAAAATCAATTTGTATTGCTTTACTATTGATCTTCAGTCATTTCTGCCATGGTGTGTAAACCTCTCAAATAATAATAAAAAAAAGCCTTAAAAGACACATTTTTATCTCCCAACACATATATTTCCAAATAGATCAGTTTTATATAACAGAATTGAGGTAAGATTTTGCCTCTTCGTGAACCTTTCTCTCCCATCTCAGGGTCAAAATTGCAATAGCCATGATATAACAGCCAAATAGATAACTAAATGCTCTTTTAAGGTGTTTTACGGCCATTTTTCAGACCCGCGTTGAGCATTCAAGGAGTAAAAGCTACACAAGTGTAACCCTTGACGTGAGAGCTTCTCCGCATCCATGAGCTGCATGTCAATAGGACTCCAGTCCACGCTTAACAACAGCTCAGTGCGCTCATGGGGGCTCGAGTGAGGCGGCTGGGCTTCCTCAGCGGGGAGAGGCCGACTGCCAGGGACTATCATCACCAGCGTGTGGGTAAAACCCGCAGAAAAGCCCCGTGGCGCTGAGCTGGGCAGCAGAGCTTGCTGAAGTTGCATTTCCTGTCCCCGGCCTTGTCCTCCTCAGCCCATCCTGCCCCCCCCTGCGTGCTCAAAGGCCTGACAGGGATCAGCGCTGAGGGACGTGAGGTGGGAGGACAGCACCGCCGAGATGCTTACATACATGTCCACTAATCTTCATAATTGAGGATCATTTGCGGTTTGTTTTTTGTGGTTGCGGGATGATTGTCAGGTTGGAGCATTCAGAGTTTTCCAGATCACGTACCTACAGAGTTACGCTTCTCCTTTCTGGTTCATCTGGGCTCAGACACAAACACAGGACAGACCGTGTAAAGCCCGGTCCTGCAGTTTTTAGCACCCTCGATGGGTCACCAGTCTGTCTGAGATTTGCCCAAGGGGCAATTTGGCATGATCATTTACCTCAGATGCACGTTTTTAAACAGTGGGAGGAAAACCATGTACACACAGAGGTTAAACAACAGTTTGTTCAAAGTGTTTTGCCTCTAATCCAGCCATATCAGCCAGTCTAAAAGTCCCTCTAATGAGCTCTGCTGAGAACAGGCGATTTCTGAGTCTGTGCCTTTAAAAGCTAATGAGCTGTGTCTGTTTGTCCGGTGCCATTTGCAAAGAGATAACATGATGCTCGCTCGTAATTTTGGAGGGCAGAGCTCTACCAGAAGGCGTGGTTATTTCCTCGCATCATGAAGGGAAAATCTCTGAATGAGCAGACATTCACTAAATAGTGGGGCAAGTGAAGGAGTTGACCGACTTTCTTCACTTCATGGAGGCTATGTGGACACAAACTACTGTTGGAAAACGATTAGAAAGTGAATTTTGAATTACTTTTAATCTAATTTATGGATTTCTCGCGATAGCCATCATTGGATTTGGATTTGATTACAGTTTATGTTAGTAGAGTTCATTTTTCAGTGGCTTAAAAGTACTACCTCATGCTTGAATACAGTCGTAGTAGAGTTACTTTACTAGTAAGTAAAAAGGATTCCTTGATTACAGTCATTGTGTTTGGTTACTTCTTTGAATAGTACTTTTCCAGTAGCATAGTTATTACTAGTTACTGTTTACATACTGTAGTAGAGTTACAGTACTTTGCTAGTAACTGTAGTTGTAGATACAGTGCTACTAATTGCTTTGAATAGTAGTGGACTTACTTTTTGGCAACCAAAAAGTTGTATTTGATAACAGCGATATTGAAGGCTATAAATAGTGGTGGAAGTAACTGAAAGTAGGACACAATTACTGATTTATTTACTCGACACCGGGCATCAATGCACCATATTCCTCCTTTATCTCCAGCCTTCAATTGTCTGTCAAAAGTGGTCATTTTTCAGAGAGAAGGTACTGGGATCTAAGACGTGGTAGTGCAAGGCGTACTCTGTCTCTCACTTCTGTGGTCAGGTGGCTGATGAACGGCAAGAAAATTGTCCTTTTCCAGTACTCTGGTGGGTTTTCTGCAGGCGCGTTAGACCTTTGAGCTTGTTTTTTTGGCGACGCGAGGCAATGATGGAACGACGTCAACAAGCCCAGCCTGCTTTATCCCCCACATTTTGCTGTATGTGGAGTCTCTTCTCTCTTTTTTCCCTCCAGCACTGTCACGAGATCTGTGGCCATTTGCACAGCCATGGGCAGTTCACCTTTTGGGTTCTGTAGCCCATTGCTCAGTGGCGTTCGGCGGTGAAGAAGCTCCTGATAGCTGACGAGGCAGACGATCAACTCGAACGTCTCCATGGCCCGAATGAGCGAGGACAAGGTGAAGCTGCACTTGGCGTCAGACTCCATTTTCAGCTCAGCCATTGTGGTTGAACACGTCCTTGTAGTTTTTTTCTTTTGTAGACAGGCACATATGCTGAGACCAGCGCGTGTCTGAAAACTTCTGAAGGCGTTTTTTTTGTTTTGTTTTGTTTTTTTTACTGTCGCTGTTATTCAGAAAATACTGCAGATGCTTTGGGGAGGCTGTAATGACGCTCAGTAACTCTTGAGCTGTATTCAGAGTGTTGCGGACAATAGGGATTTTTGTAGAGTGCACGATGGCGAGGATTTCTGCAGTGCACATACACTGCCGCAGGACTGTTCTCTGATGCGTGCCTGGATGCCTCGCACCTTACGCCTGGGAATACCAGTGGTATTCCCAGGCCGTGCAACAATCACCGCCAACAATGCAACAATCACCGCCGTGCAACAATATGAGCAGGGTCCAGGTCTAGGCAAAATTCAGACTTGGATTGGATTCAATAAAAAAAGTTGAAATAAAGACACACGTACACACTGAGAGTTTTTACCAATTGCAGTAGTGAAGTCACTTTACTAGTAACTGAATATTACTACGAGATTACAGCTATAGTTATTGATTAACTCAAAATGTACTGTACTTGTTTATAATGCAAAATAGATCCATACATTGTAGTTTAGGTATTTATCAAGTAGATAAAATAACTTGTTTAAGGTTTTATTTACTAGTTTCTGCTTTAAATAGTGACGTAGTGGGGTTATCTTGCTAGTAATGAAACATTATTCTGCAGATATAGTGGAATCACCTTTCTATTAACTTAAAAGTTGTAGTTGTAGACATGGAGTCCATATCAACAACAATATGATGGAAGGGCTTTACTGGGACAATGTTTACAGTGACAAAATACCAGGAACTAACAGGACCCCCTACTGGCCAATGTTTGGTCCATATCAATATCAACAAGACAACTTCAAACGTCTTCGAACTGCAACGACACGTTGGAAATGGGTCATCTGCAAAGTTTCTAGAAACACTCCTGGCTGGAATCTCGATGCAATAAAAAGCCTCTTCGGAGGACTGAGTGACTGGCATTCGTCTTTCTCTGATGCTCCCATGCTTGTTCTTTGCCCAGAGACATTGGCTGTTCTCTCAACTCTCACTAACGACACGTCGAGGCGGCACATGATGGGCGTTTTGACGTGTCACAGCGTGACGGCTGCATTTCCTTTAAGTTGATCCCTTTCCAAGACCCGGTTGGTGACCTCTTTTATGCCATCTGCCTTGAAGAAGTCAGTGGCACCTAAGCCCGTCTCAGCTGTTGGAACCCTCCTGCGACCACAAACTGTGTTTTCTACATGAGAAAGATGAAGATAAGCACCTGAGTGTATGCAGCTCTGAACTGTTTGAATGTGAGATGTTTGCTTGATGATTAAACTTGAATCACAAAGAGTTTTCAGTATTTTTTCCCCGATTCCTCAGATTGTTTTTTAAAAAGCCAAGTCTGCTATTATCATTTTGCATTTTGCACCACTCTCATTTGATCTGTATTATGATCATTTAGCAGTACGTTGCAATGTGCCCGGTCTCTGTTTCCACCCACTCATCAACTTTTGATTCCTGAAAGGTTTAAAAAAAATAAAGCTTTTTCTTTCTGAATGAAAAAACAACCCGATCTTTGAGGAATGAGGCTCTGTCTTCATGTGAGATGTGATGGTGACCTGTTAGATGTTGTCAAACACCAGCATGTGCCGGGAGGACAGAATATTCTGCATCAAAATCAAAATTCTCACTTCTGACTCAAAATCTCACAGTATAGACACATGGCAGGCAGAAATGATAGCTAATAGACGCTTATTATCTCTGGTTGCACAAAGAGTAGAAACAGTAATCTATTCTTGTGTAGGAGGCTGCTTTGTCGTCATAGCAACTGATATCCCCTTTTAGCCTCCATCTGACAGACTGAGTGGGCGGGACTTCCTGCTGCAAGATGCTTCCAAAGATAGTAGTGAGATGTGATGATGCCCACCATTAAACTGCTCAACTTATATATTTTATGTCTCCTTGGATACTTTATTTTGTACTAATGTGATGACGCGTGTTTTTATATGTACATTCATATGTCTATTTTCCATCATACAAATCTAGTCATTATTATCCATAAATGTCACTTCAAATTCCGTGGCGCTTTACAGGCACAAGAGCCAGTGACAACTAACAATGAGCACACACACACACACACACACACACACACACACACACACACACACACACACACACACACACACACACACACACACGCACACACACACACACACACACACACACACACACAGAGAGTAAATTTGCAATGTGGAAACTGGATAAAGTACTCATATATGATTTGTGGATAGAAGAAGATTTTACAATAAAAGCAGAGGACATATGCTTGATATTGCCCTGCAATTCCTCTTAAGAATGAGATAATGGCAGATTTATAATGCCATTGTGAATGTATAAGTGTCTGTATGAAGAGACTGTTATTTTGCTAGATGTGCTTTGTTTTGGTTTAGTGAATTGTGTGTGTGTGTGTGTGTGTGTGTGTGTGTGTGTGTGTGTGTGTGTGTGTGTGTGTGTGTGTGTGTGTGTGTGTGTGTGTGTGTGTGTGTGTGTGTGTGTGTGTGTGTGTGTGTGTGTGTGTGTGTGTGTGTGTGTGTGTGTACCTTTTTGTCCGTCTGTTTGTCTTTAAAAAAAACAATAAACATATTTAAATGAAAATTATTTGGATTGTTGTGTAGTGCATTGTGAAAAATAGTAATTGTCATGTGGATACACATCATTTTTCCTCATGCGTGATGAACACAAATAAAGTTCTCAGTTTAGCTGATCACTATTGTCATCTAATTAAAAAATTGGATTTTAGACAAAAAAGAAAAGAAAAAAACACAATTTCCCATGACATTCTTTTTTTTTAAATCGTTTGTGTAGAGTTCTGCACACTAAAACAAATTTTAATCTTAATCTTGATTTTGATTTGCTCGTCTCTTATTGCTTTTATGGCAATATTACTGGACAAAAGTAATATTTTTGCACTCAGTACTCAGTTTTTAAAACATTAAAAACTTGAATTCGATTGTATTTCTACTACTTCTTTGGTTCTCGTCTGCGAGAACGAAACCGGAAGTTCTCGCCGGGTACCATCTTATCGTGGTCCCATCATCTCTGCCTTTACACGCGAAACCACATTTCCCAGAATACCACGCGGCTAACATGTCACCAAGATGTCAGCTCTCTGAGAAGTCATGCAGCAGGTTACTACTGGAGGATTTGTGCTTCAGTTACGCATGTTTTGTGTTGAGGGAGACCTTCCCGCGCTCTGCTGCGACAGTCTCAGAAGTCTCCGTGTTGTTTTTACATTGATAGTTCGGTGAAAATACTCCGCGGCTGGCTTGCTGCCGGCCAACCTTCACCCACCGTCCAGTGCTCCTGCGGGAGCAAACATGTCTGTTTCTCTGCTGAGGAGAGTTTTACAGTTCAAAATGTGCAGGAGGAAAATGCACAGCGGGGACTTTGTGCTCAGACACCGCTGGATGAAAACCCTGCCTGTGATCTCCAGCAGCGTCAGGAGCACGAGCAGCCAGCCCGAGAAGGTAAACGTGGAGATCATACCTGTGCAATCTGGTTCCCATTCATTACAAACAAATCAGCTTTCTGTACACTCACACTGTCCCTCTATTCATCCTTCTATACGTGTCCCCATAGGCGAGATGATTCTCTTTCTCTCTCTCTCGCTTCATTTATTTTATTTATTTTTTTGTCTCGTTGCTTTTAAGGACTCTGTTGACCTGTCCAAGTTCCCTGTGGACAGAATCAGGAATTTCTGCATCATCGCCCATATAGACCATGGAAAAAGCACTTTGGCTGACAGGCTGCTGGAACTGACTGGTAGGTAGAGTCACGACAGACACTGTGGAGGAATCTTGTACAAATCCTTTCACAACTGCTATTGTGAGGCATGTGTTTTCTTTTTTTATCATATAAATAAATGTCAATAATTGTCCCATAATGTTATTAAATTCTTGTCTTTTGTAATTAAGTGAGGATCCTTGCTTCCGTATTGTTGTTTATCGTCTTTATCGTCTTGGTAAGACGCCTGTCTTCTTCTTCTTCACGACGTGGTCAACAGGGGCCATTGCGAAGACGGAGAAGAACAAGCAGGTGCTGGACAAGCTGCAGGTGGAGCGCGAGCGCGGGATCACGGTGAAGGCTCAGACGGCCTCGCTGTTTTACAGCCACCAGGGAGAGCGGTACCTCCTGAACCTCATCGACACGCCGGTACGCCGCCAGCTCCTCGCCGCCGTTCGGAGAGTTCAATGCATCATGGGGGTTACATTCAACGGCTTACTTACTGGTTCTAGAATTGTAGAAACGGCCGTAGAGTCAGTGGCGTCTTCCCTCCCCGCAGGGCCACGTCGACTTCAGCTATGAGGTGTCCCGTTCAATCTCCGCGTGTCAAGGCGTCCTGCTGATCGTCGACGCCAATCAGGTGAGCGGTCTGCCTCGTCTCTGCCGGTTGCTGCCGCGCGCGATGCCGCCGCTTAACGCCGGTGTTGTCGTTCGAAGGGCATTCAGGCTCAAACGGTGGCCAACTTCTACCTGGCTTTCGAAGCCCAGCTGGCGATCGTTCCCGTCATCAATAAGGTGCGGCCACATCCACCGAACGCCCGCCCGTGCTCGTCTCTCTCGAACCCACACCAAGGTTGTCGCTCCTCCTCTCCTCAGATCGATCTGAAAAATGCTGATCCGGAGCGAGCCGAGGCCCAGATTGAGAAGGTGTTTGACATCCCCCGTGAAGAGTGCATCAGGGTGAGACGGAACACACACTAGCCTCTATTTTTTAGGTTATTATGAACACGTTTCTGAGGAGTGTCCCCCCCTTTTTTGTGCGTCTTCAGATCTCGGCTAAACTGGGAACAAACGTGGAACAAGTCCTCCAAGCGGTGGTGGACAGGATTCCCCCGTAAGACCACTTTTATTCCCTCCCTTCCAGAACATGTCAGGCTGTGGTTAAGTCTCTGTCCCCCCTCAGGCCCGCGGCGAGTCCCGACGACCCCTTCAAAGCCCTGGTGTTCGACTCCAACTTCGATCACTACCGAGGAGTGGTGGCGAACATCGCCGTGTTCGGAGGTCGGGTCAGGAAGGGGGACAGGATCGTGTCGGCGCATCTCGGCAAGGCCTACGAGGTCAACGAGCTGGGCCTCCTGCGGCCAGACGAGCACCCGACACAGATGCTGTGAGCGGATTCCTTCCTGCTGACAAGCATTACATTACAGGGATTTGTGAACCATACGGTCTAATACGGCATTATAAAATGTCAAAAAACTACAAAGAAAACATAAATTTTTTAATAAAAACAATTAGACCTGCAGAAGCAGCAATTAAAACAGCAGTGAAGGTAAAGATAAAGTATTGAGGTACAAAATTGCAGTCTTAAGTAAAAATGGCGATATTGCACAGAGTTTAAGGTTATAGTGATATCAGGTGAGCATTATGTAATCTTGAGTGATGAGATTTCTTTTTGACACAACATTTAAGTAGATGACTTTATTGTGTTTTCGCGAACTCAAGTAACTTAATGTCACAGCTAATGTTCCATTGCACATCCCTGCTTTAATTTACACCAACTGTGAGGCCTTTCTTTTTATTGTTTTGGGTGTTTTTTGCACGTTTTCTGACCTCAGTTAAGCATATTTACATAGTGAGAGGTCACCCAGTGCACTCACGCTCCTTCTGATTGGCCAAATATGTTGACATGCGTGAATGCACCATGCATAGAAACCTAGCTGATTGCAGTTCAGAAAAACTACAACGTCGATATTACAATTTCATGAATTCATTATTGTGCAGCCTTCAAAGTAACTGCTGTTCCTTGTTGGCTTAAAGACGATCGAGCCGCGTGTTTCAACATGGGACACTTCACTTGACAGCAGTATTTAAAAATCAATCAATCTTTATTTATAGAGCACCTTTTTTTTTTACTGTGAATGCAGCTCAGTGTTTGGTGACAGCTCGCTGGAACACCTCCAGCATTTCATGGATATACAGTGGGTACGGAAAGTATTCAGACCCCCTTAAAGTTTCTCACTCTTTGTTAAATTGCAGCCATTTGCTAAAATCCTTTAAGTTCATTTTTTTTCCTTTTAATGTACACACAGCACCCCATATTGACAGAAAAACACAGAATTGTAGACATTTTTACAGATTTATTCAAAAAGAAAAACTGAAATATCACATGGCCATAAGTATTCAGACCCTTTGCTGTGACACTTGTATATTTACCTCAGGTACTGTCCATTTCTTCTGATCATCCATGAGATGGTTCTACACCTTCATTGGAGTCCAGCTGTGTTTAATTCTAATGATTGGACTTGATTAAGGAAGCCACACACCTGTCTATATAAGACCTTACAGCTCACAGTGCATGTCAGAGCAGATGAGAATCATGAGGTCGAAGGAATTGCCTGAAGAGCTCAGAGACAGAATTGTGGCAAGGCACAGATCTGGCCATGGATACAAAAAAATTTCTGCTGCACTTAAAGTTCCCAAGAGCACAGTGGCCTCCATAATCCTTAAATGGAAGACGTATGGGATGACAAGAACTCTTCCAAGAGCTGGCTGTCCAACCAAACTGAGCAATCGGGGGAGAAGAGCCTTGGTGAGAGAGGTAAAGAAGAACCCAAAGATCACAGTGGCTGAACTCCAGAGATGCAGTGAGGAGATGGGAGAAAGTTCAAGAAAGTCAACCATCACTGCAGCCCTCCACCAGTCAGGGCTTTATGGCAGAGTGGCCCGACGGAAGCCTCTCCTCAGAGTACGACACATGAAAGCCCGCATAGAATTTGCCAAAAAACACATGAAGGACTCCCAGACTATGATAAATAAGATTCTCTGGTCTGATGAGACAAAGATAGAACTTTTTGGCCTTAATTCTAAGCGGTATGTGTGGAGAAAACCAGGCACCGCTCATCACCTGCCCAACACCATCCCTACAGTCAAGTGTGGTGGTGGGAGCATCATGCTGTGGGGGTGTTTTGCAGCTGCAGGGACAGGACGACTGGTTGCAATTGAAGGAAAGATGAATGCGGCCAAGTACAGAGATATCCTGGACGAAAACCTTTTCCAGAGTGCTATGGACCTCAGACTGGGCCGACGGTTCACCTTCCAACAAGACAATGACCCTAAGCACACAGCTAAAATGACGAAGGAGTGGCTTCGGAACAACTCTGTGACTGTTCTTGAATGGCCCAGCCAGATCCCTGACTTGAACTGAATTGAGCATCTCTGGAGAGACCTCAAAATGGCTGTCCACCAACGTTCACCATCCAACCTGACAGAACTGGAGAGGATCTGCAAGGAGGAATGGCAGAGGATCCCCAAATCCAGGTGTGAAAAACTAGTTGCATCATTCCCAAGAAGACTCACGGCTGTATTAGCTCAAAAGGGTGCTTCCACTCAATACTGAGCAAAGGGTCTGAATACTTATGGCCATGTGATATTTCAGTTTTTCTTTTTTAATAAATCTGTAAAAATGTCTACAATTCTGTGTTTTTCTGTCAATATGGGGTGCTGTGTGTACATTAAAAGGAAAATAAATGAACTTAAAGGATTTTAGCAAATGGCTGCAATTTAACAAAGAGTGAGAAACTTTAAGGGGGTCAGAATACTTTCCGTACCCACTGTAAATCTGCATGGACATGAAGAATCAAAGAAAAGAAAGCAGTAAAACAACTGTGTTGCTAAACCACATGGTTAACAATATATATATAAGAACTTCATCTCAAGTGTGTTGGATTCGTGCGATATTACCATGAAAACCTTTAAATTCACAATCTGAAGTTTTTCTTTGTTGTGGAGCTGAGTGTACATTTTGGAATAGGTCAGTTACTACCCAGAATGACTGCAAACTCAAAATAAAGCCAATTTTATTCATACATTTTGGTGCAAAATATGATGAAATGTCCAATAAAACGCCTTCTATAGCTGTCCCATTCTACATGTTTTTACAAACTCACCCTGACACCATGACTTTGAGCTTTCATGAATGACTCTTGAGAAAACTGTCTCAAACGTCGATGCTTTTTACAGTATGCTTGCTGGATCGGAGCCTCTTGTAGACGGCGTTTGGCCCACGGGCCTTATGTTTGACATCAAGTGAACATGATTGTTTTCATACAAGCAGTAGAAAAAATGGGCTTGTTGCCAGTTTTGCCCAATGCAGTGGTCAGTAACTTCATAATTGCCTTCTTACACAGTTTATTTTTGTCTCGATATCATCATGTCACATATTCATGAATTCATGCATGTTTCTGCCTGGATGAGCGATAATCATTAAGTGAACTTGTAGAAAACACGACAGTGTTTGTGTTGAGACACATTTCGTTATAACCCGACCTGGAGCGTTTCTGACTGGCTGCTGTGCAGGTTCGCAGGCCAAGTGGGCTACATCATCGCTGGGATGAAGGACGTGAAAGAAGCTCAGATTGGCGACACGCTCTCCCTCCAGGAGCAGCCAGTGGAGCCTCTGCCGGGCTTCAAACCTGCCAAAGCCATGGTGTTCGCTGGTGAGACATCAACCTCTCGCCTTCTGGCTTCTTCCCGCTTCCCAGATAGAGGCCGACGGTTCCGAGACCTCCGAGATCATTCCCCGTTCCTCTTTCTTCCTCAGGCATGTATCCAGTGGACCAGTCGGAGTATCCCGGCCTCCGCAGCGCCATTGAAAGGCTGACCCTGAACGACTCAAGTGTCACGGTGCAGAGAGACAGCAGTCTGGCCCTGGGAGCGGGCTGGAGGTCGGCAGCAACGCTTTGCACCGTCATTTAAAGAGCTGCTTGAAAATACTGAGCCGGGGGAGCAGATCACGACACAAACTAGACCTTGTCGTTGGAATTTACCTGGATTGAGAGATTTGTTGGCCTTAATCTTCTACTAGAATGTAACGTTAGACCTTTACAAAATGCAACATGGTATGTTTCATCCATACGATGCCAGTAACTGTCACATTTACCCACAAACTGCTAAATCTGTGAATTTGTTGCCTTCTATAGTTGTAGCCCAAAACGGCTTCAGTCCATCGTCACTAGTTCATCTGTAAAAACAAAACAAACTCAGGTCTGTTTATCTGGACAGTAATTGTACTTCATCAGGTCAGGGTAGGATGGAATGATGCCATTTGAAGTTGTAAAGTATAAAAAAAAAAAAAAAAATTTAATTAATCAATTTATTACTTAATGCTTCACACCAAGTTCACAGGCAGCCGCACTGGACTGATGGTGGAGGAAACACGCATATTAACACAATTTTAGAAACGCCATTGAGTCCAACAGGCTCGTTTTTGTATGAAGTCCAGGCGGTGAGACGCAAACTCCACACAGAATTGTTGTATTTTCCCACTCTGAGAGTGCAAACCATGACACAAACATGAAATATCACTAAAAATGACAATAGTTCATGTGTGTCTACCGATGTAATGTAGTACAAGAAATGTTTTGTTTTCCAGCCCTGATTTCTGGAGTCATTTTTTAATTTTTTTATCTGTATTATGCAAACTTCAACCACTCATGTAAATTCTCACTTCTTTTGGGGCTCATTTCGTCCTGTAGCGACGGCCAAGTGAGACTATTATTTGTCATCCCAGGTCACAAGTGGAGTCCAGATAATGTCGGTTTTGACGTTGTTGTTGGCGGTGCTTCATATTGTCTCTCCCCCTACAGACTGGGTTTCCTGGGTCTTCTCCATATGGAGGTGTTCAATCAGAGGCTGGAGCAGGAGTACAACGCCTCCGTCATCGTTACGGCTCCCACCGTGCCCTACAAGGCCATCCTCTCCTCTGCCAAACTCATCAAGGTGAGAGCGGTGAAAGTCGATGCGACATCCTGGCGGTTTGTTTGGCTCTGCCACGCTTTCCTGTAAAGCCACACCTCATCGGGTGCTGCAAGTGTCCCAGGTTTCCAGTGTGTCGAGGTCGGGGGGGGGGGGGGGGGGGGGGGAGGACACCTTTTCCCAGCATCCTGTAGGGTAAAATCATATCATGTATCGCATCATTTCATTTCATATCATTTATTCCTAGTCATTTCTTTCAGACGTGTCCAAAACACACACAGAAATCAGAGATAACCACTTCAGAGAAAAGAAAGAAAACCATATACCTCATCTATAACACCCAATAACTTTAACTCTCTCATTCTTTCGTTCATCCAACCATCCATATGTACAGTTTTATCTGTGGAGCTCATGACTTCTATTAATACTATTAGTGGATTACAAATGTTCCATTTCAACATGTGAAGATGTGTTGTTGTTACTTTGGGATCACTCCACGGCTTTGTGAGGCTCTTTGTTGTTACGCCCTCTTTTCCACCTGTGGCGCCGTGTCTCTTCTCCCCACAGGAGCACGGCACCGAGCAGATCACCATCGTCAACCCGGCTCAGTTCCCAGACCGATCGCTGGTGTCGGAGTACCAGGAGCCCATGGTGCTGGGCACCGTCCTCGCTCCAGACACGTACACTGGAAAGATTATGACGCTGTGCTTGGTGAGGAGGCCAGCTTCCTTTCCAGACGGCTGTTTCTGGATGGGAGTCACTGACACAGTGTCCCCTCCAGCACCGACACAACGGTTGATGGATGAAATGATCGTTGCAGAATCGCAGGGGGGTCCAGAAGAACATGATCTACATTGACGACCAGCGGGTCATGATGAAATATCTCTTCCCTTTGAACGAAGTCGTCGTGGATTTCTACGACGTGCTCAAATCCATGTCCTCGGGATATGCCAGGTAAAAATTTCATTCTTAATATGCATGACATGGCTTTCAAGGGATTTTGTCTGGAGCTTTTTTAATCATCTCCGTGTGTATTTAACCTTTGGAGCATTGTGCATCTACTTGTTTCTTTTTTTTTTTTTTTTTCAAACTCCCAACACCGTCTCGTGTGTTTTTTTAATCGTGTACAGCTTTGATTATGAGAACGCCGGCTACCAGACTGCAGACCTGGTGAAAATGGATATCCTGCTGAACGGGCGCTCCGTGGAGGAACTCACCACAATCGTGCACAGGTGTATTTACAAACCACGCCAGCTGCACAGTGAAGAGGGATTGCATTTGTGTGCGAGTGTCTCAGGAGGCGTACGGAAGTGCATCCATAAGGGGGGAAATGATGGGAGGTAGATTTTTTATTTTTTTTTTGAGGAAAAAGTCGAAATACATATATCGAGAATGAATTCGACCTCTTGACATTACAATAGCCAGCGCGTATGACAAATACCTTCCAGGCAGCTTCATGAACTGATGAAACTTTGCTTCAGAATCGGCTCAAGCAACCAAGAAGCTCAAACACATTGTCGTTATCAGACTTTGAAGAGACTGCGATAAAAACTGCAACTGATCAAATGGACGGCACAAGCTTGGCTGAGGTTTATGTAGAGGTGTTGGTGGTCCACCAGATTATCCGTTTACACTTTATTCTTAACATTTTGGCTTTTTTCTCAAGGCGCATGACACAAAAAAAAAAGTCTACTTCCAATTGTTTATTTTGTCACGAGCGATCCTGATACTCTTCTGCAGACTGCGATGCTGCAGCGAAGCACCGTTTCCTTCCCTGTGTCACAGCAGATTAATTGTTATTGTAAGACGTCAAGGTTACAGTCTGTGGTCCTTCATTATTGTTGTAATTATGCCGAGCCCGCGGAGCATGAAATGCATTCACCGCTATGGATAACGTTGGAAAATTGGCCTCTTGGCAGCCGGCGTTTGATGCGACTTTACTCCAAGCGGACAAGGACTCGGCTCCGTCTGCGGGGAGGTGACGGAGCAACTTCACGCAGGAGGGGCGACGGCGCACGAGCAGACCCTGTGTTTGATGTAGTCGTCACCGGAGCCGGTGCGGCGCTCGGTGATTTAAGGGCACTACGCTTCACCAGAGGCGGCCTCCTTTCAGAGCCAGGGACATTAACCTCCTCACACCCCCCCCATCAGTCCCCCCCCCCCCCCCCCCCCCCCTTTACTGCATCCTGATGTGAGAACCTCCCCCAAGATGCACACCACAGCACATCATATAAATATATTAATATAAAGTAAACACAATTGCACACATATGACGTTATAAACGAGATTTGCACGTGATGGAGATTGAAACATTAACGTCCAGGTCAACAGTTATTTAATGACAATCTGGATGGGGTTGGACTCGTAGCGCCATGATGCTCCGGGTTGTGTTTTCTGACTCCGCGAGGCCTTCGTCCAAAAGCACCAAACCGGCAAACGTTTCAAGACCGAGAGTCGGACCACGGGAGTGTCGTCTGATTTCATTCCCCGGAGTGGTGAAAGCTTCATCGATCTTCATGTTTTAGAACCGAGACCAAGGAATTGTTGGAAAATACAAGTATCCATTAACTGCGCTTGAATACAGGCTGAACTCTTGGAGTCAGTCATGATCTATCAGTGAGTTTTTTTGCCACATGTGAGAGCAGCTGTGTGTTCCTGCACCTCCCCGACAGGGATCGAGCGTACAGGGCGGGGAAAGCCATGTGCGAGCGGCTCAAAGACTCCATCCCCAGACAGATGTTTGAGATTGCCGTGCAGGCGGCCATCGGAAGCAAGATCCTCGCCAGGGAAACGTACGTCCAAACCGTGAACTGACGCTCGTTGCTTGTGTTAAAATGCTAGAAGATGAAAAATTCAGGCATTTAACAAGCTGTATGGTTCTTCCAGGATAAAAGCCTATAGGAAGAATGTTCTGGCCAAATGTGTAAGTCTTGTTTTATTTGTTCTTTTAAATCGTCTGCAGTCCAAATCTTCACACAGACGTCTCGATTCGGCCGTGTTTTGTTTTGTCTCACAGTACGGAGGAGATATAACGCGGAAGATGAAGCTGCTGAAGAAACAGGCCGAAGGTAAAAAGAAGATGAGGCGGATTGGAAACATCGACGTTCCCAAAGACGCTTTCATAAGTGTCCTGAAGAGGAAAGACAAATGAACTGTGGCACTTTCAAAGTAATATTAAAGTATGTTTTAAATAATAATGTACAGATTCTGCTAGATCCTCGCTGAATAAAGTGTGAAGAACAATTCTGCACCCGCATCACGTGTGAGTCGTTCCCTTCAACAGAGCATTAGGGAGCATGTTTGATTTACACACATGTTTGTTTATGACTTCCTTCAGTCAGCAAATGGGATTTGTTGTTTTTTTTAAGTTTGTGAGTTTAAACCTCGCGCTGCAATGAACTCTTAACTACAAGGAGTCCATTTTATTGACAATTTTGATGAAACGGTTCTTGTGCTTGAGGCTTAAATATCTCATGAAGCTTCATATATTGTCTGCAACTGTGTTAACTTCTCTCCTTTGGTTTTACACTGAAGCTTATGTTACAATTTTAATTTGTCTCCATGACATGAACAAAAAGACTCTCGGAGATCTCGTACCTTGACATGGCGAGACAATTCCACCCTGGAGGAAATTTATGGATCTTGAGACTTTAATCTGGATTTAGTGTCCAGAATATAATCCCAATCTAATTTAATCTCTTTGGCCTTGGCACATCGCCTATTTGCCGGTTAAATTACATTTTAAGGAATGTATTTATAATTTTCGTAAAACATAAATCTGAAGTTTTCATATATGGTCTGAATCTCATCCAAAACTTAATCACTTCTTTATTTGTATATATTATCTGTCAGTTTGCAAAATTATAACCAAATCTGTCAAATTTTTTAATTGTCTTATTAATAGAACAACGAAAAGCAATATGAACATGGCTGAGAAAAGACATCACCCTTATGTGAAGTTTTCTTTCTCTCTTTTTGCCAAATATATACCAAAATACAACCATGAATGTGAAGTATGAAAGTTATAGTGTCTGAATATACCTACATTTATGCATTCAGTAGCTCTTGTCACGACAATTTAAAATATATGCTGGAGTCTTTGGGGTTGCCACCAAAGTTCAAAAGAAGGATTCAATTGAACAATCAAGTTAGTGGTTTGATCCGTTTTGTTAAAGTTCTTTTACCATTAAAGCTTCAGGTCAGTAACAAGCATGCATTTTATTGCAATCAGGACAGTGAATTTTCACCCATAAACTAATGAAATTATCTCCAAATTAATTTGCTCATGGCCTGTGTGAATGATACAAACGTCACTGTTATATTTGAGGTTGATTTCAATGTTGAATAACCCTCCCAAACCGTAAAAGTGTTATTCTGGGCTATTTCAGTATTTAAAGTCAATATCAAACATATACGCGCACTATTTACATGTGTACAGGTGCTGTCCGGGGTCTCTCCACTAGGGGGCGGCAGCAGCTCAGACATACCGCCACAGCAGAGCGGAAATTAAACCCCTCGCCGGATAATTTCCAATCAGACTTCATCAGCTTCAGGTCCCATTAATGTCAGGTTTAAATCATGCAGAGCTGCAGAGCGTCCCCCACAGTCGGAGCTGCTTAATGAAAGGATCTCATTGTTCCTGAGTGCTGTCCTGGCAAATTAAAGCAAATCTGATTCAGGGACTAAGTGGCGTTTTGCTGCAATGAAAAAGAGACTTTTTTTTTTTTGACAGGTTGTACCTCAGCAGAGTGTAATGCATCCAAAAACCGAGAGCCCCCTCTGGCTTGGATTTGAGTGAAAACGTGTAGGATTGGCGTCCTCTATCATTCAGGCCATATGAAGAAAAGCTCAATAACACAGATTCTACAGCACATTAATCAGGACAATGGAGTATGATTAAACCTGAACTGTAATAAGCCTGAGTTAACACAACATCCATTGTCCTCTTGGATGATTTTACAGCCACTTCTTCCACTAAAACTGAAGGAAGGCCATGAAATCCTGCACATTTACAGTTGTTTTTAATGTTTGACTGTTTTCTAAAATATTTAGAGATGACTCAGCAGCATTTCATGCTTTACCCGTTCAAGGTTTGTTGTGCTCAAACTGGATTTCCTTACAGAATCTTGCTGTATATGCTTATTTATAATGTGGATTTATAAGAACCTGTATTTGTGTCTTCTTCATTGCATTAAAAAAAAAAATCTAGCTTAAATCTAGAAGTAATTTGAAAAGGAAATGTAAGATTATATGCATGTCCTTGAATTCATTTTGAGGATATAGTCGTAGTCTATTTTATAGTCGGGTGGGATTGACTGCAGCCCGTCAAGAAGACCTGGAATTAAAGAAAATATTCCAGAAGATGGACGGAGTCAGTATTTTAACCTGACATTTCAGGAATCAGTCTCAAAAAACAATAAAACAAAGCTAATACTGTTGTTTCTGACATTTATGCAGGAAATGAAAAGCTTCATTTTGAGATGAACTTATGAAGTAAAACTCTTGGTACCAACTGATTCTCTGGAGAGCAAAATGACATTTATACGCAGGTAATTTTTGCTGGCATGTTTGTTTTTTATTCTGCAAGAGAAATGTATCCTCCACCCTCATGTGTTGCGTCTGCTCTGTGCAGACAGCAGCATTTCGAATACTCACCACCACTTGTTGGATTTAAAAGTGACTTTGAAGCATTTTTGTTTGTATCACTTACAAAAAAAAATCTTTGTACTGAAATATTTGTACTAAAACACTCCTTTCTAGAGCTTTAACAAATGTTAGATGTGCTTCAGGACGATTCCACCAGGCACAAGTTATAAAACCACTTCTCAAAAAGGACTCGATGGATTTAACAAGTATTTACATGCTGATCAAAGATTCTATTTGTGGCCACATTTGCTTTAAAAACTATGTATATATATATATATATATGTGTGTGTGTGTGTGTGTGTGTGTGTGTGTGTGTGTGTGTGTGTGTGTGTGTGTGTGTGTGTGTGTGTGTGTGTGTGTGTGTGTGTGTATATATATATATATATATAGTCTCATTGTGGGTCTCCTCGGCTCTTGGGGGATTGTTGGAGAGTCCAATAGCCACGGGGAGAAGAGATGTCCTGTGGCGATCCGCCCCGCACCTCCAGGCAATGGATCTTTTTTCTGCGTATGCTCTGAATTCTCACTTGGATTTGTGCATGGGGTGACAGGAATTGTGATTTCATTTGCTCACCCTTCTCTCAAAAACATCCAGCGTTTACTCTCAGAGCAGATTCAGCCTTCCTGTTGTACTTCACCAGTGTTTTATTTATAGTGTTGTAATGCCATGTCTATGCTGCATTCTAGATGGTGAGAATGATTTTTTTCTTCACATCCATAAGAAGTCTTCAATAGATTCAGGTGTAGATTAGGCACAATGGATGATATCGCAGCTTCTTAAAATAAAGAACATTAATTATTCATTTTAAATGTTTTTTCATATGTTTGTAACCTTGTATAGTTTTATGTGG
The DNA here is from genome assembly GCF_963422515.1 of Blennius ocellaris. Lineage (NCBI taxonomy): Eukaryota > Metazoa > Chordata > Actinopteri > Blenniiformes > Blenniidae > Blennius > Blennius ocellaris. Next base: position 16,740,539 of record NC_137658.1, on the reverse strand, counting down.
GACAATGGATGGAAATTAGCTTTGTGCTAAATCTGGCATATTTACAGTAACCTCTTGAAGAGCTGGTTTGTACATTAATATGCACTGCCTGGTCCAAATAAACAAATGAATTAAATGAAATGGAAATTACGAGATGATTCCATTTGCATCTGATAAACTGTATGACCAAAAAAGAAAAAAAACTTATGGAAGTCGATGAAGGAAGTGGACCAATAGAACTAAATGTACTCTTTCCTTCTCTGTATGTAACTTATGTCAGTCATAATGTAGATAATCCGCTGCATTGGGGATAAAACGCGCATCGATCAATCTTGGCCCTACCCCTGACCCGTAGCTGCAGTCTCACAACACGGAAGTTGCTATGAATGGTTAGCGCGGCACCTGCTAACATTGTGTTTATTCCTTATTACGGACAAAAATATCTGACGACCGAGATCAGTTGGTGTCAAGCAGGTCTTCTTCCAGTGTGTCCATCTGAAACGAGGCGTCATGGACTCCACTTAGAGTTGTTATCCGTGTGAACGGAGCAGAAAGCGTCTCTTCGGCTGTTAGCGAACAATTTATTATGTTGACTTTCTTCTTTCCTTAAAGCTTCCACTGGTCCCCTCAACACTATGAAGGTCCGCTCGTCTGTCTTCGCCTCGTTTATTTTGATATTCGAGGTGGTCGGGATCGCCCTCTTTCTGCGGGGTTTCTTCCCTGTACCTGTCAAGTCCTCATTGTCGTCCAAGAGCAAGCTGTCAGATCAGCCCGCGGAGCCGCTGACAGGTGAGATTACACAGCATCATCATCTATCCCTCATCTACCCCTCTCACAGCATCATCTGCCCCTCTCACAGCATCATTTGTCCCTTACAGAATCATCTTACCCTTACATGTCCCTCTCACAGCATCATCTACCTCTCTCACAACATAATTTACCCCTCTCACAACATCATTTACCCCTCTCACAGCATCATCTACCCCTCTCACAACATCATCTACCCCTCTCACAACATCATTTACCCCTCTCACAGCATCATCTACCCCTCTCACAACATCATCTACCCCTCTCACAACATCATTTACCCCTCTCACAGCATCATCTACCCCTCTCACAACATCATCTACCCCTCACACTATCTATCCCTCTCACATCATCTACCCCTCTCACAACATCATCTACCCCTCACACTATCTATCCCTCTCACATCATCTACCCCTCTCACAACATCATCTACCCCTCACACTATCTATCCCTCTCACATCATCTACCACTCTCACAACGTCATCTACCACTCTCACATCATCTACCCCTCTCACATCATCTACCCCTCTCACAATGTCATCTACCACTCTCACAACATCATCTACCCCTCTCATAACATCATCTACCCCTCTCACAGCATCATCTGTCCCTTACAGAATCATCTGCCCCTCATCTGCCCCTCTCTTTGCATAATCTGCCCCTCTTCTCCTCTTCCCCACTCCTAAAAAATACTCCTGCATTCACAGGCAGCGCCCCCAACTCGTCCCACCCCCCCCAGCCCCTGTTCAAAAGGGTGGTCATCATGTTGGTGGACGCCCTCAGGGAAGACTTTGTGTTCGGACCCAGTGGTCGCGTGTACATGCCCTACACCAGACACCTGGTGGAGAAGGGCTCGTCGCAGAGCTTCGTGGCCAAGGCTCGACCCCCGACAGTCACCATGCCGAGGATCAAGGTACCGTGTCCTGACGTGAAAGTTTAACGGAAAGCTGACTGCCTCACTCCACCTCAATCTGTTTACTACCTACATGCCTGTCCAGAGTATGTGGATTGTGGGAGCATACAGGGATGTCAAACTCATGTTGGTTCTGCCTATATACAGCCCCAAAATACATCCCAATATAATACACTGTAAAACATACAGTCCAAATTAATCTGGAGTGGGCAGGATCAGTGAAATGACAGCATAATAACCAACCACACATCTAAATATACCCCATTTGTTTTAGGAGAGAATAGAATTGAAATACTTGATTAATCCGAGACGGATATTCTGTACACTTACGAAACACAAAAGCAAATATTACTAGGATGGAATTTTAAACTACCAAAGTATAAAATATTAATCATTACTATGTACAAGACATAACGTGAAAGTAGTACAAACAAATAAATACAATTTTAGCATTATGCAATTCTTATGTAATATGTAAAGTGCAATAAATGGCTGCATCCTCATTTTGGACGTCCAACTCTGCAGAGACATCTGAAGTGTATTTCCTTCAGGTTAATGTTTATTTATGTTCTATTTGACCAATCCTTCCTAGCGCACACATAAATTGTTAAAACTGGTTGTTATATTTTTTAATGCGTCCTTAAATCTACACATAGATCAGTTGTATGCAATCATTTTACTTCAGAGTTATACTACAAATACATCGACAGTGAACTTTAGCAGGAGTTTTTAATGTGTGGGAGGATGAGACTATTGTTTACGTTGTGCCGCTCTCAGCTCTTGCACTTGCTTTGTTTAATGGCAGGTGGTAAAGTGCGATTGAAGGCTGAACCTATTGATATGATAATATTATTTCTAATATTCATATTTTTTCACTTTATTGGTTGTCATGGTTCAGGGCTGATAGACAATAAAAAGCTTCTTGTGGTGGTTAGATTTAATTTGCAACATCTTCCATCTCTTTATATAAACTCTGCAACTCTGGTTTTGCACTTAAGCTTATTTTACCATTTAATTTGTCTTCATTACATGCATAGTAAATTCAGTTTTATATTGTTTGTTTCCTTAAAAATATTTTAAATATTTACCCCATGCTTATTTAGTTTTCTTAGGATGTTTTCTCAGAATTAAAAGGAAAAAAAAAAAGAAATCATGCTGACTTCTAAATATTTCCTGTCCTTTCCGTAGGCCTGTCCTACGCTTTAAATACCAGAGTTCTAGTATTAGTAGCTTTAAACCCCGAGGTCATCTCTTCTTGCTGCGGTCCACTTCACGGCACGGTTGTCTTCAGAGATTATTTTGAGATTTTGCTCCATATTGAAATGGAAGAATTCTGCAGTGGTTACAGATCAGTCTGCTGCACATGAATTGAAATGCTAACTGCACCACGTTCCAAAAGGTGCTACGTTGACTTGAAAACCCTTTCACTCCAGAGACTGTTCGAGAAGAGCGAACTCCTCGTCTCGTTCAGGTAGCAAGTAAGCGGTATGGTGAGTCGTCCTGCTGGCGGCCGTCATCAGAGGACGGTCCACTGTTCTCAGATCGGGGATGACATGATCAGTAACAACACTCAGGGAGAGTCTGGCATTTTCACCACAATCATATTCCATCACGAAGACCAAAGTGTTGTCAGGGAAATCTCCCTCATGCCATCACATCAGGATGCAGCCCTGCAACAAATGTAGACTTCAAAAACAACTAATGTTGGTGAATCAATAATGTACCAGACAGAATTGAATAAATCTTGGTAAATGCATTTTAATTTGACATACTGCTTTAACCATTTCCAGGTGCTTGTTAATGGGAGACTGCGATCAATGCAGGCGCACTCGTACAAAGACAAACTGACATTCCAGTGGGAACATCTCTGGGGGTTCAGTGTCCTGCCCAAGGACACTTTGAGATGTGGACAGGGTGATTGATGGGGGATTGAACCATCAACAACAATAACTGCATTTTCTCTAAGCTGAGCGTCTCCAAGCTGCCCGACCTTGTTCATTATCATATTTAGGACGCTCAGTTCACGCTTATAAATAAAATCCTGAATTCATTCATATAAAATAAATGTCGTGATGCAATAGTTCCCAACCTGAGGTCTGTAACCCCTTCAGGGGAAGCTCCAAGGCTTTCCGAGGGTGTCAAGAGTACATTTGCAAAATAAGTCAAAATAAAACCAGAATGAGGCACTTAATAAAATCCGCAGGGTTGATTTTGAAGCGCCCTGCTCTTGTAGATTGGTGACCGTATTTGTTTCTTCCAGCGTTTGGCTTCACTGTGATATTTTGTTCAATTGGAGATCAGAGAAGAGCTCCACAGTCTTTCTCAGGAGCAATGTGGGACGCTCCACGGGGAAGAGGTTTGGAACCACTGCTGCAGAAGGTCACAGTGGACATGAGCCCATCACTGTTAATATTAGTGTAATAACCTGGCCCACCGTGACGTGTCACTACTCCATCACAGGGCTAACACACTCCGACACACAATCCTTCACACTCAGTCCAATGTACAGCCAATTTCGAGCCAACCAGTCAAACCCAACGAACGTCTGGGCGCCCACGCAGATGCACAGAGAGACCCCGGGCCGAGCAAAGCCGGGAAAACAGTGCGCAATACAAGAAACGGGCGAGAAGTTTTCATCCCCTCACCTTAAAATAGACTTTTGACTAGGAGGATTCAGAAAAAGTGAGAAAACGTGTGTTGCCACATTGTGGTGATGTGTCTCACTGATGACAGTATTTTTGGAAGCGGAGCCAGGAGGGAATTACAGTCATGTCGTGTGCGCCTTGCGTGACAGTTGCTTGGTGCTGCACCGCATCACGTCTGTGGGCAGACTGGGAGAGAGTCAGCATTGTTGTCAGTGGGGTTGCATAGATCTTTGACAAAAGGGAGTGATATTTATGTTTTGTTTTCTTTCTTTTTTTTTTTTTTTAAACAAAAAAGGTAGGGGAGGGGGGGGCTAAGCTGAGGGAAAGATGTCTGATATTAGTTGTAAGGTGAAGCCAAAAACCTCAGTGTCAGTGGGCAGGATGACTGTAAGGAAGAGGAGGATGTGGGTATGTGCTGAGAGTATCAAGCAGCTGCACAGGCAGAGGGAGATCGGAGCCAAAAGCTCAATCCAGGGCGAACCTGAGTGCCGAAGATACAGTGTGGACAGAAGCGTCCTCTGTGACAGCTGACGAATGGGCTCGGATGGGGAGGACGGCAGCCGAGAGAGTGCCGACTCAGCGGTGTGAGGGTTATCGAGGGTAGCAAAGAGCATGTGCTGGTTGACAGTGGATGGGATGAGTGGTGGAAGGCACAGGGATGCAGAGGCTCACAAGAGGCCCTTCTCTAAAGCCTCATCCAACTGGACTTTATGCCTTTGTTTTTCATAAACGGAGAGCAGAGTTAACTGCTAATCTTAGCTGTAAAATAATCCACAAAGGAATGAAACGGCTGGATTTGTTGCAATGTCCAGCTTTCACGTCATCCTGTAATGAAATCGGCCACATGCAAACTGTTAGGTATTTTAAATAACCAATTTATTCAAAGCTACCAAATTTGTTCTGAGGCGAGGCTCCCAGATGTGAGAGAAGAGGGGAGCTTTGGTCTAAGTGCTGTAGGAATCCTACAGGAGGTGAACTACCAAGCCGGTTCCCTTACATCCAGCTCAATAGAAAAACGTAGTCGGCCATCGACGGACGCAGCGAAGCGATGACGGGATCCATCATTAATGTAAACATGACCGGGGATCGTAACACCTCAAAAAGTCACAGGTGGTGTGAATCAGAGGCAGGAGAACTAATGTCAAAGCTCAAAGACATTGACATCTTCTTAAAGTGTTTGTATTTGTCGCAAATCATATCCTCGTCACAATATTCAACAATGTTATTGCCTGTTTAGTTAGTTTAGTTCATACCAACTTTTGCCACAGGCCCCGATTCGTCCATTAAAGGTCAATTAAGTTGCACTTTTGCAATTCAGCATGAGAAGCAGTCAAAGAAACACAACATTGTAAAATGCTGGAGGGAGAGTTTCCTTTCCACAGTCACTTATGTTTGCTCCTTTTTTGTGGGCAGAGAGGTGAGGCAGCACATCCGATTCCCACTCAATCACCTCTCTGCCACAGTACTATATAAATAAAGTTGAGTTGAATTGAAGCGGCGTGGATGTCGGATGGTTGTATAGATTAGAGGGCTGAAAGACTGAATCCGACCTGATGACTGTCCATAGCTGACGTCAACATAGACAGAGAAACTTGGAAACGCTGTTTTCTTTTTTTGGGATTGTTGATAGAAATCTGTGTACCAGCGAGAAACCAATGGAGGCACAGAGAGGAACAAACACCGTGATGGCTTTGTTCCTCTGCAGTTCCAAGCTTTGTTCATTCAGACCAGACGACTTCGTGAATGAGTCTGTGATCGCACCAGTAACAGACTCTCTCCTCAACTGATTCCACTGTGTTTGTCAGAGCAGAGACGCTGCTGGTCGTGGAGGATGTGGAGGATGTGGAGGAGGGGTGAGGGGATGGAGCGCAGGCAGATTGAGGTGGCCGTGCAGGCAGACAGATGTTTCTCCTTAATCCAGAGGTTTAAAGGAGGCAGCGATGATTGAAGGAAAGGCAGCTTGAAGGACAGCTCAGAAAAATAACATCTCGGGCAGAGCTTTTTTTTTTTTTTTTAAATGACATTTTTGTTGGGGAGGGAGGAAGAAGACACGAGGATCCACAGAGAAATTGGTGACAGCGAAAACTCTTGAAACCTGATTTAGAAGCACATGTGAAGGCTTTATGTCGCAGCGCAGATGTACGAGACGGAGGAACGAGCGGAAGAAAAATTGAACTCGGTCCTTCCCGAGGTGTCCAGAAATGTGTACGTTTGATTTGTGGGCTCGGCGAGAGCACACAGGTTCATCCGCAGTCCTGCGCGACGGCCAGTTAATCACTTTTTCGGGGACTTGGCAGTTCCCCGTGGATTTAAAGCACCACACCTTCTGCTTTTGGCGCAATGAATAACTGGACTGCTCCATGTTCTCCCTCATCTACCCTCTGCAACACCCAAAGAAACCAATGATTTGTAATTGCTCTTCGAGCGGGGGCGTTGAGCAACTGATATAAACTGCATTTAAGCAGCTCACTATAATACCACGGAACCTTGGCAGGACTGTGTTGGCACAGTGTCACACTGCAGCTGGTGCGTCACCAAAACAAAGCGTGTGGTGGTCACGGTGGCTTTGAGGCAGCACGCCGCTTCGGCCGCTGGTTCCCCTCGACCTTGGAAGTGAGTCAGAAGTTCAGTTACAAACTCGCCAGCATGGCTTCCGGGTTAACGCTAGTTTAGTGGCAACGAGGTAGCCAGCTTTTTTTTTTTTTTTTCCAGATCCGGCCCACTCGAGGTGAAATTGGGCTAAACGTGGCCCCTGAACTAAAATATGTTTGAACTGGTAATGAGTTCCTGTAACAACATTACATTTTGCAATCATGCGTTACTATACAACCCATTAGTCCCATCACTGTGTGCTTAAGAAATATAAAACAGCAAAATCTGTCAATAAGTTAGCAAAAGTAACAAGATCAGAAGGGGCTTTTTATTTGATTGTGAAGCATCTGATAGGGTGTTTCTACTATTCAACCAGATACACTCGCCTCTCACTCACTTTTTTTTATTAGAAATTATTGAAGTTGAGTTAGGAAAACAGAATTTGAAGTTACAAATCAAACCTTTTAAGTTTTACACCCTTTATGCATTTGAGAACCTTCACATTTATTCTTTCACTCGGCCAAAGCAGGTGAATCCCCACTCCACATTTATTTAGTTGTAATGACACGCTCATCATTGGGAGTTCATATTCAGTAACAAATGTGGCCCCTTTTATTGGATACCAGTGGGGGGCACTATAGGCCAGCTGCGTTCTGCTCCCCACTATCACTGCATTGCACCCAATTAACTGCTATGACACAGCCAACTAACCTAAATCGTAATCTCACAGTGGCACAGCCATTAATTCCTACACGGGTTCGAGCCAGCTCTTACCTTCACCGTATCGAGTCATGAAGTCGTCTTCCTGCAGCTTTAACTTCCGGGACGATTTAAAAGTCTTATTTAGGATCGAGAGTTGGCTTTTTTTAGTCTTCTTTGTGTTATTTTTATGAGGGGAACAGGAGAACTACCTTGGGATCACTCCATTGAATCTGACTGTTAAAATTGAGTTTGTCATTTGTGAAAGCCGAAGAGAAGTCTCCTCCTGTACTCCCATGACGGTCCCACTCCGTACCCGGCACAGCAGTCAGCCCACATTACCGAAATGCAGGATTTGGACAGTGAATTCAGTTAATAGCCGCAGTGCACTGTGGGTCTTTAACAGGCTGGTATCTGCCCGAGTACCCCGGAATGTGAAGTGCATCACAGATCCTTTATTTTTCATCGCTGTAGGTGCTGTGTGGTAATAAAGCTTCAGGAGCCTGAGATGTCTCAGAGTTTATGTTTTGAAAAAGAAAAAAAAAAAAAGTCCTTTTCTAAGCAGAAAGTTGAGGATTGAAGAGAAAGCAGAAACATCTTTTTTTTTTTTTCCCCCCCAGACTTTGAGGAGTGGAAATCACAATCCTCTTCACGTTTGAATTCTGGCACAAGTTTTCCTCACCATGCCACAGAGCGTCTGCATCCCCTACTGATGTTGTATTTGACATTTAAGCGGTGGCACATCGCGGGCCTGGCCACATACTGTGGGCCAGTAATTAGTATGTTGATGAGTCACTCATGCATTTAGGCAGCTCCTCGCTGGCTTTCTGGCAGCCGGAGCAATTAAGAGCTCCGGCCCCGTTTAATCTGTGAACCGGCCTCCTCTTCTCCACAGTCAAATAATCTATACATGCCCCTGTGCTTATAGCAGCAAAGTGTTTCACTATTCTGCCAAAGGCCGGCGTTTCTGTCCGGACCAGTAGTTTCATTATTCAGAGTGTCTCTATTAATAGACCGGGGGATCTCCGCGAGCTCTTCAGAAAGGAGAGCAAGCTTTTGAAGCAGAGTCATCCATCTCGCCCCGTAACAAGCATCTGCACCGGCAGGAGCAAAACAATCGCGGTGGAAGGAAGTGGTAAATAATTGAGCTGTAAAACAAAGATCACAAGATGGGTTTTCAATTTTCAACTTCGATTTCCAGTAGTCGCTTCTTTATTATTACCCTTCTGAATCAATTGGCCGTCTGAAAGGCTTCTGAGGTTAGCTCGCTGCAGAGTCTGTCATCGTTAAATAGGCCAGACTTTCAAAGCGTAAGAGGTAAGTTTTTGTTGTCTGTCGAGGCGCAGTCAAAACGCAGCTGACCTGAGTGCGATGGAAAACTGAAAGGGGAAGTTTTGTGTGTCACGATCTGTGTTTTGGAGGGTGCGCGCGATCTGTTGTGTTCTGCAAAGCAGGTACTTAAAAACTAGATTGTTACAAAATGATTGCCCAGTGGAGAGCCGGGGATGAGTAGTACTTGAACCTGTCCGCCTGTCCATCAGCACGTTACCAGTAAACGTGTTGCGGTCAGGTGCGTGGCTGTTTTGAAAGGACAGCAAGTGATCGCAATATTGTTGTGCCACCAAAACCATATCTTAGGTCACTTCCACAGTGCTGTGATGTTTGAAGGCAAAGGTGTCAATCGTAGGGTCACATGGGCCAAAAGAATCAGCCTCCAAGCATCATCCTCATCATTCCACGTTACTCAATAAAAGCATTTTTGATAGCTTCAGTGTTACAATATATATTAGTTGTGTTAAACGTAATGCTAGTTTTGGAGGTTTTGGTAAATAAATCAAAAGTATAATTAAAAAATGATGGTTAAATTGCACTTATTCTTCTTAAAAGAAAGTCAGGTTGTTTCGGTTCTGTAAAAAAAGTGATTTAGATCACTAAATGTGGACCTTACTGAGAATCTATGTGCCCATTTTAACTGAAACAAAGAGAAAGTATTGTCTTATCGTATTAGTCCAGCTCAATTGAGAAAATGAGCTTTGTGAACTGAAATGAGTTTAACAGCTTAGATAATGAGTCTGTTAAACAAATCTAATCAGAAAAGGGTAGTTAAAGGTAGGATTCCTAAGATAACTCAATTTTGAAGCATAATGTAAAAAGAATGATAACAAATTATAATAATAAATACCTAACACATTGGACAACACCAATATCTCTACGTTTGTCTCTAAAACTGGTTTCATACACATAATAGTGATCACATAACAATTCACTTATAAATGATTATTTAGCCCTCAGTAGGATTAAGCTGGTATAACATCACAATCAAACGAGATTGGTTTTGATCTGACAGCAGATCAGCTCATGGTTTACTCGTTACAATAAAATCCCCAAATCTCACAGAATATTTTCGTTCCACTTATTGTTATTGTATATTTTTCATGATGAATCAAACTATAGAAGAATGAGCCTAAAAGAAAGCATACTGCTGTTGCATTAAATGAATGAACTCTAACATAACATTTTCTCTACTATAATGAAAAGAAATTACTTGATGAACTTTATATAACTTAAACGTATCATGATGAATCTGTTCCTTCATTCGTGTTTTAAGATTTAAGACACATTTACCTCTTGAAGGGACGTTTGAGTTGAGCTATTGCTTGTTGTTTTTAATGTTATGCCATAATTGAAACATTTAGCAGATTTCAGATCAGATTATTAAAACAACAAATGCCACATTATAAATGGGTCTTTGAGATGAGCGGAAACTCAGATGTCAGAAGTTCAACATGATTACATATAAAGAGACACATCATCCTGGAAAAAAAACACAAACCCTTAAGAGCCATTTTGAATGTGATGATATGAATTTTCCTCCCAGCCCTCCTCCAGAGTGATCGCTGACTCCGGGGACTCTCGCATAGCTCAGGCTGGTCACCGTCTTGATTACAGCTGGGATTTCTCACCATCATCCGAGGTTCAAATATCAGCGTCTCCTGCCAGAACCTTCAGTCTCACCTCTCCTTTAGTGCATAAAGACAAAGCTCTTGTTCTCCCTCTGCTCCACGATGCCCCAGCTCCTTCCTGACTTCCAAAACAGCCTGTGTTTTCCTTGTCAGTCAAATGGAGGCCTGTGTGGTTTTTATTTTTCATCCCAATGATGAAATCCGTAGAAATATCAGCCGTCTATCTACCTGATTCAGCGTTCAGTTTCCGTTAGTGAACACAAGATTGCTTTTGGGGACGTGGGAATGAGTTTGCTTGATTAGTGCAGGAATCCCATAAAAAAAAGGGGGCATTGATCAACTTGATATAATTAATTAATGATTAAAAAAAACTGTTTTCCTTTACGAGACACTGTGATGTGATGTACTTTATTACTTAACTCCAATGTTATGATGCAACTGTGGTTGTGTAACACCATTAAAAGACAATTATTGTTCAAAGGACACTGACAAAAACATATCCTTCCCCAGGCCCTCACCACTGGCAGCATCCCAGGCTTCATTGATGTGGTAATGAACCTGAATTCTCCCGCTCTGCTGGAAGACAACCTCATTTGGCAGGCCAAAACAGCGGGGAAGAGGATCGTCTTCTACGGAGACGACACCTGGGTGCGCCTCTTCCCCAAACTCTTCATGGAGCACGACGGCACCACTTCCTTCTTCGTGTCGGACTACACCGAGGTACGCAGCGGCCCAGCAGCACGACGGCTCAGCTGCACACGCCACAACACGCGTGGTGGTTTTTTTTTTTTTTTGCCGCTGATATGAATAAAGGATTGAAGCACCTGATGGTGGACTCGTCAAAACGACACACGAAGAAAGGATGAAAGAAGTTTGCCAACGCCTGTTTTGTGTTAGTCACGAGGTGGATGTTTAAACTGAAAGTGCTCGGGCATACAGCTTGCAGCATTAGTGACTCACTCACATCTCAGCTGTCACGTTGACAATATTTGCTTCTGGTAGAGAAAAATGTTTGTGTTTTCCCTGAATTCTTATGTACTTTACCTTCATCATACAGCGATCGAAGTGACACCAAAAAGCCCTCAAGTCGCGAAAGGCTGCACGTGTTGTGATTATTCTTCGAGCATTGTTTTCCTGTACCTTTCCTCCACTGTGCAACTTGTCACTGCTGGAAGCCGTCCAGCCGTTGTGTTGTGGAGAGGCCAAGCGACGCGCAGTGAAGGCAGGGGAGACGCAGAGCGGAGATCACACCAGAACTGCTCATCAATTAGCTCCATATGCCTCAGCTGCACATGTCCTGTGGGACCGCGCGCAATCTGTTCGCGTTCCTACATCCACGGTGCCGAGCGCTTTACCTGCAATCTACGTTTACCCTATTTCAACTTGTGAAATATATATTTTTTTTTGTGTTGATTTTAGAAATTACACCACATTTAAAGAAATTCACTCAGATTTACACATTTTTAGCAAGATGTTGACATTTGAATCTTCCAGGCATTCTTGAATGCGCCAAACAATTGTCGGGAGACAAACACAGCAGTGTTGCAAGGTAGCTACCAGCTGTTAATCCAAGTTTGTGAAGAGTTTGCACGCCACGGCCTCCCGTCACGATCAGGAGAGGGACACGTTTCTGTTGCGAGGTGACCTCAGCCATCGAGTTCCACCACACCTGACAGGCATGCTTCTTACATCAGGCCTTTCAGACAGTCAGAGAGCGAGAGGGAGGCAGAAGCAGCTCACCGGCAGTTTGACAGGACAACAATAGTGGCATAATGCCCTCTAAACACGAGTTGTTTAAGTTTCCCCTTGTTGCGGTGATGAAAACGTCTGTATTTTCACAAACAAAACAAAAAATTGCGACCAAAAATGACTGCAATCTCATCACAAAGCCAATTCTAATACATTTGTTTGATGTAAAATACAATGAAATGTCCCCCCCCAAAAATACTGTTGCATTATCCAGGTTTTTATAAACTCACCGTGAAAGCTTGGCTTTGAGGCTAATGCTTGTGTGCTCGCTTTCGTGTCAGCAGCACGTTTGACCCACAAGCCTTATGTTTGACACCCCCAATAGGATACTCAAGACATTACTGAAATAACATTTTGACAAAAATATATGTCATTACATGAAGCAGTAGTATTTAAAAGTATATAATAACTGCTGCAAATAATGTAAGAATTCATAAATAAGTTTGGATTTCTTGGAGATGTAAGCTTTGCTCAGCAAGTTCTGTGCAGTTTGCTTATCAAACGTAGAGTGGATAGGATAGTTGTTTTAATTTATTGAGTACTAATTCAATAATGATTGTAAATAAAATTGTTTACTGGCTAGATTTCATTCAAAATGACCAGAACTATTATTATATTACATTATTATATTATTGGTTGCAACACCCCTGACACAATTCAATTCTTACAATGTTTTTATAATACTGCATATCAAGACAAAAATTTTAATGGTCTTCATTAAAATAACATGCATCACGTTATTCACAATCTTCAAGTTGTGTTCAGACTGGTTCTATATAATCCTACACATTTTATGTACAAAAGAGAAAGAATATAATCACAAAAAACGGGATATATATTTTAATTCAGGCGTGTGTGAGGCTTCCTATCAGCTCAGTTTCACTTCTGTAATATAATGTGAAATGTGTCCATTGCCTCCTCGCAGGTTGACAACAATGTGACCCGTCACTTGGACAGCACCCTGAAGAGGGACGACTGGGACATCTTGATCCTCCACTACCTGGGTCTGGACCACATCGGACACATCAGCGGTCCCCACAGTTCACTCATCCAGCCCAAGCTGCTGGAGATGGACGACATCCTGAAGAAGACCCACAGCGCACTCGTCTCCAAGGTATTCTACTTCTCATCTCTTTTTAAGTCGAAACCTTAAAGATGTGTTTCACTGTGTTTTTTTGGCCTCAGTGTTTTTCGCTTCTGTCAGACTCTTGTTGTTTTAAGAATGCTCACAGCCAATAGTGTTATCGTTGCTAAGAATATAATAATGTTGTGTTTCAATGCAACAAAGCCAATAATTGAATACGTTTCCAATAGTTTGATATAATATTTGATCCATTATCATAATAATGCATAACAATTTGCAAATACTGTCATCATTTATTAATTGATTGAAATAGCATTAAAATAATGCTTTCTAAATGTAAGTACTGCAGCCAATAATGTAATAATAATGAATAGAGCTGCATTTCTTGGAAATAATTGTATTTTTCTGCAGGTTTTGTACAGTTTGGTTATCAAAAATATGGATAGGGAAGGAAATAGGGATCCTACTCAATCATTGTGTGTCTGTACCCTGCAACTCTCTCTCTCTCTCTCTCTCTCTCTCTCTCTATCTCTATCTCTATCTCTATCTCTATCTCTATCTCTATCTCTCTCAATCTCTTACCATTTTATTACATTATTGACATTTTTTACGTTAATCATAGTTTCAAGGGCTTATAGGTTAATATGCATTTCAATCAAGGTGACTGTGATATATTATATTTGTGTGTGTGTGTGTGCGTGTTTGCTGCAAAGATATCTACAATCTTGCTGTGACAGTACAACACTAACCTGCTTTGGGTTGTAATTTTCAGTCATGACTTAATTATTTACATGTTAAAGACCTCGAGTCGAGGATTTCTTTTACGTGTTATTTTTTTGAGTGACTTCAGTAACACTGGTAACATGAAACAAGCAGTCTCAATAAATACTTGATCGTGATTTTATCTTTTTCGAAATAACGTGTAATATATATGCATCATAAAAGACTGAATTGTTCATTCAACATATTTAGCCAATCAAATGGAGTCTTATAGCAGACAACAACAAAACCCTGCATGGCTCATTTACAACTGTTACAAATCAGAGGCAAGAGAAAGGGCACTGTTATTTGGAAACGATCACAATATCGTAACACGCAACAGGATTATCTCATATCGCGTGTTCACGTGATATTGTGCAGCATCATTCTGCATTTCAAGAACTGAATAGTTTTTCTGTTCGGGAACAAAAATCAAAGGGAATAATGTATAACCGCATAATTAAATTCTGCTCCAACCTGAGAGTCTGGCAGTGGAAAGTATTATCGAGAAATGCAATTACAGATTGTAAATACACTCAGAGATTTAAATGAAAAGGTAAGACGTCAAGAACGGCTGTATAAGGAGATATTTGAGGATGACGACTTGGCTCCTGAATTCTGATTTAAGTTAATTGGACTGGTTTCCCTCTGCAGATGTAATTAATTTTAATTTGTTACTTTCTGTCACAGTTAAGTTTAAGGCCAAAGTGTACACTTTTTCCTTTTTTTTTTCTTTTTACCCTTTTTAAAATAATGAAACCATAATCACTTTATGTGAGCATTTCAAAAATGGTAGTTATGACAAAAAAAAAAAAACGTTGACAGAGTGGTGGAACAAAATCAGAGAGGACGAGTAGATATTAGTAATTACATGCTGTAAGTGCACAAAAGGATCATGTTTGAGGACGGAGACTTGGCTACTATTTTTAGCTTTGAGTTAATTGGATGGCCTTGTGAGCTGAATTTAAGTGTGTGTCAACATCTGTTTCTATCTGCTGCCGTAAAATTTGACGCATTTTGAGAGCCTCTACAACAGAAGCCAATGTCACTACAGAGTACTATGCAAATATGCAGTAATGAGCATTAGTTAATAAATTATAACGATGCTATCAGTGGCATTTTAGCGTGATCAGTTATTGGCCAGTCATTTAATTACGCAGATAATTTGCACTGTTTGCAGCATCGGCTATGTTATCGGTTGTGGCAACCGCAGAGATTTAATAAACTGGTAAGCTCCTCGCTTATCTTTAATTTTGTCTTTGATCAGAGTGCAGGTCCTCTGCTTTTGTTTTATTTTTCGCCACCCCCCCCCCCCCCCCCCCCCCCCCCCCCCCCCCCCCACCCGTGTGGTCTGACAGCTGTGCATGCATATTGCTAATGGGCGCAGTCACTCAGCCATGCAGCCTGTGTTTAGATTGTCAGGTCATGTCTACACAAGACAACAATCAACTCTATTTTTTTTTTTTTTTTAATCTATTACGACCCCTCATCCCTTTTGGAAATGCAACACGGCCCAGAGAACGGGAGCCAAACTTTTCGATATGCGCTGGCAAACGTTTACCACACACCGCAGACTTGTTAAAAGTCTCGCTGGATCCAGAAAATGTTTGAAAGTCGCGTTATGTGAAGCTGTGCTTCTGTTCTTTTCTTCAGCGAGTCGTGTGACCTAAATATAGAAGCAGCCCAGTGGGGGGTCCTGCAGGATACCTCAGAAGTTTAAACAAAAAAAATAAAAAACGAGTGCGCGTTCTGTGATCGGCACATGCTCTTAACATGTCGTGGAGGGTGTAACATCGTCACATCGGGGCGCCTGACGGCACACATGAGCTGGGTGTTGCTTGCTGCTGCACGTCGAGGTGCTAGAAGTGGGGGGTGGGGGGGTGGGTGGTGGGCTCCACCTGCGGCGGAGGACAGAAGTGTGGCGTCGAGGACGGGGGAGAGCAGACTTACCCAATTCTCTACGAAAACGTGATCAGAAAACAGGATCTCTCACTCTGTGACACCTCAGAGCACAAGGCATTAATCCGCTCACCTTGAGAGTTCAGAGCCTTTCGGCTGGTTGTTTGAAGTGTGAAATATCTGAAGGTCTGACCTCCGCACTCAGCGGGTAGTCTGGGACCTGAGAGCAGCGTTGGGAATAACTTTTGGCTGTGCCGTCACAGCGGCTGATTACTATCATGACACAAGTACCGCAGTTACAATGAATGAAGTTGCTGGAAGCTCGTTACCTTTGACTTTTTTTCTCTGCACCTGGAGTCAAAGTTTCATTAAACTCCAGTTTGTGGAACAAACTCGGGACTAAAGACGGCGAAACAGAAGCGGTCCCACTGTGAGTGACGTCAGCATTAGCCTGTTCCAACAGTAGCATAGCCTTTCAAAGATTTATTTCCTACTGTCTTCATGTTGGTAATCTGTCTCAGTTGTTTTTATGATGTTACATAATTCAGATTCGGGAGCGTTTTACCTGCGCTCCTTCATCTCAGCCCTTTAAGTTTAAAGTGAGGCTTTCATGCCTCATAGCAATATTGGGTTGAACATCACGCTGTTAAACTTCGTGCTATATTACATAACATCCATCCCTCCCTCTCCTCTACTGCTTTATCCTGCTCAGGACCACCGGGTGCTTGAGCTGACTGAGGGCAGGATACAAATAGTGATGAGTTAATTTTACAAGTTACTTTTGATTTTCAATAAGTAAATTAGTTTAAAAAACAAACCAATCAGTAACTGTAATCAAGTTTTAATTCCAGTAAACTTCTTCAACACTACTTTAAAGTGAGACAATTAGAAAGTGGTGGCTGTTTCTCCAATTCTTTCCTATTCTCGTTCGAATCAGGTTCTATTATTGTCAATCAGATCAGTGGAAAAGGGTTCAGTCTAAATTAATTATCCTTGTTCCTATATTCACCTTGCAGTTTGTGTTTCTGCATATTCGTCACCTTAAATGTGGATAATAATTACACTAAGAATAATAATAAATTAGTTTATTATTGTTTTTCTCTCCATTATTGTTTTCTGTTTTTTTCTTTTAAAGAAAAAACACAATAATCACTTTTATGATGTGCTGCTTCATTTATGGAAGCACGTTTACATTGTTCTCAAGACAGCATTTAAAAGAAAATATAATGGAATAATGTCGGAAACAATAAAGCTGAAAAAGCAGAAACCCACAAAAAAATGAGTGCAGTTGTCATAGAGGATTGAAAAGTGCATCATGAAATAAATAAATAGATAAATAAATAATACAGTGACATAAATACACACCCTGCTCCCCTGGACATCTGACCCTTATGTAGAGTCTGAGGTTGTGATTTGGCTGGTGGTCGCATGAATTCCAAGCAGAAAGACATCAAATATATGATTGAGTTATTTATTTATTGCCATGTCATCATGTTTCGCTAACACTCCGCTGTCTGGGTTGTGACGGTTTCATTGAAAGAAGCTGTTGAATAGACACGGAGAGCAGAGCGACGCCCCACTTTGGCTCATTGCTCGGACACATCAACGTATCGGGAAATAAATACAGTTTTTTTCTTGAAATAAAAGCCGTAAAGAGCCATCATCTCTCTGCCTGCTCTACCGAGGCACATTTATACTAAAAGGGTTTATGATCTCCGAGAAGCAATTACTCTCCAGCCACTTTAAATTGCAAGAGTCTTTCTCTAAACATTATAGAAGTGTGTGTGCCAACAATAGGCTCATACTTGTTCATATTAGTCCACATTTTTACCCTCTGAAACTTTTTTCCTTAACCACCTACATCACCACCACTTAGCTTTCTGTACTTCAGGTTGGAACATGACTCATTCATTTTTTTTTTTTTTTAAATCAAAGATATTTCTTATAGGTCCACTGATTGACCATTGAGGAAAGTGAAAAAAGGTCAAATAAAGATTAAGAGGAGACGGTATCAATCACACTGCCATATATATATATACATATATATGGACATTATCACAGTAAGGTAGACACGCCGTAATTAATCCCATATTTAGAAGCTCATGACTGCTCTGCAGCATATAAACGTGATGAAAGTGAAGCCATTTATAAAGTCTGATGACAGTGTGGGCGTACAAGTAGATAAATAAATAATATTTTAATGTTGCATCGGCATTGATGTCTGTGTTGTTGTTTTGCATTTTCCCATAACTGCTCCTTGGGTAATTAGGTTTTTATTGGTTCTCTCTATGAACCAATATCTACATGAAATCAAATCCTGGTTCTTCCTCAACTTCCTCAAACTAAACTATATGTTATATATAACAACATAAAATTATAAAAACAGGAAGTGGTAATAACAACAACAAAAGAAAGTGACAACGGCAACAATGACAACAGTAAATGGAAAGAATAATGGCCACCAAATAAGAATAAAACACAAACCACCAACAAACAACCACAGCAAACAACACAAAAACAACAAAACAACAAAGACAAAAAAATATATCAACCAATGACGATGAACAACCAAGAATTCACTGACATCAACATTATGTCATTTCGATGCTTCTGAAGAAACATTTAATTTGATAGTTGGTCCTATAATGGAGACTGCTGTTGTTATAAGTATGTTTTTATAAGTTGAATTATTGAGTTGCACCCGTCACCCCTTTTCCAACAGTTTAATCCCCCGGATTCTTCGGTAATCTGTGATTTACCAGATAAAATAGCATGATTTCACATTTAAAAGGAAACCATTGTGGTTGTTATTTTTTATTTTTTTTTTTTATGGGGAGCATGAGCTAAAATCCGATTCAGAGCTGGTGTGTTGGTTTTAAAAAGAAAGAAAAAAATATATATAACATGAGGGGGTTGTTATGAAGTGTGGATAAAAAAGAAAAACCTCCCAGAAGAGCAACGCTCGGCACTTTCATCTTCAGGAACCGGAGTAAACGTGGACTTATCCCAAACAGACTAGAGACTCGCTCAGCGTGGGGCTCGCTGGCGTTTAGTGCCGCTCTTGAGGGTTTGTTTTTTTTTGTTTTTTTCTCTCTCCACAGGTCCCCAATGTGTATTGTCGTTTATAACAAGCATCCAAGAGGTGCAATGTCGGGCAGAGGATAGTCTTCCTCCTCCCTCTGTGCCGAGCAGCGGGTATAATGGGTCACCCGATGCACAGCCGTGCAGCTCAGCTCACACCCGCGGCGTTTTCTCTCCCGCGCTCACCGCGTGTTTTCATCTGGCTTTGTGAGAACAGATAAATGATCAATACTTTTCTATGCCGCCATCTGCAAAATAAACACGTGCTGCCGACTCCACCGCTTTACGCTTCTCCGCTAGGATGAAGTCGACTCAAATGGAAAGTAAAGTGGTGTCCGATTCAACTCCAGGAACACAAAACCAGAATTTTTTAATTTTTTTGTTAACCCCTGATCAGGCATTTATCAGGAACTCATTGCGATGTTTTTTTTTCTTTTTCTTTACATAAATACAATTGTCTTCTGTAAGAATCTCGAAAAACTTGGTACAATATTTTATTTGCAACTTTCTGTCGTCATTCTAAACGTAAATATAATGCAACTAATCTAATTAAGTAGATATTTAAGGCCAGGTTTACACAGCATTGTTTTGTGGAACTTTTTGAAAACGCTCATATGCCGTCTCTGTAAACGGGGGGAAAATGTAGCTCCCATGGTGGAATTCTTCAAACACTGTGACTCCGTCTCCATGTAAATGGGGGGAAAATGCAACTTTTATGCAATGCTGCTACTGCGCATGCGCACCACAGCTGGAGTCAATAATCCTTCTGCAAATGCGCATCCAGGGGGATAACAACAACGTTTACCTCCAGTGTCAGGAGTCCCGCTCCATATTTAGTTGGGACTTGGTCGTTTTATAGTGGTGTCACTGTAAAAACAATCCAGCTTTGTCACCTGACCATACAAAACCTCTGTGTACTCGTTATTGTTTTTACTGTATTGTTCTCGCATTTGCGTGTGATCACAAACACAACACACGACCTGGCATGCTCCATCATTTTCAATGACATCGTTTTCAAAATGTTGAAATGAAAACATTGAAAACCTATTCTGTGCGAAGTGGTGGATGTGATGAAATCAAGTAAAAGCACATTAAAACTTCTCGAGTAGTACAAATGAACTAACTAATAACTCTGGAAAGTGACATCTTCCATTCGAGAGGCTCAGTATTTGGGTCTGATTGGGGTTCAGTGTCTTTCCCAACAATGTACATATGATCAAATGTGCATTTTCTATCCGAAAATATTCTCATTCTTTTAAGTTAAAAGCCTCGATCTGGTGCTCTGATGCAGTGACCAGGAGAATTTATGAGACATGAGTCATTATTTTCACTATTAAGTCCTTAAAAAAAACACACTTTTTTTGTTTAGCTCAGCTTTTTTTATGAATGATTGCCATTATACTATCAATAACTGACATGAATGGAACCAAACTTGCCTAATAAAGAGTTAAGTATTTTGTGTTCGGTGCACGGCCTTTGACTTGTGTGCGTGCGTGCAGCTCCGAAACCTTCTGAGATTATGCTAATCTGCTCGCGTTCCGATTTTGTTTTGTTAACATCAATATTTGTGCTTTTTTAAATATCGGCCCTCAACTGCTCTGACTCACGAAGCCTCCCCGTTGAATTCATAGCCAACGGTACGTTCTTGCGAGTGGAGTTGAAAGGGAATCACTTAGGGAAGCAACCGAACCTGATCAAAGTCTGTCATCCCCAACAGACGTTTCCCCCTCTTTGTATTTGTTTGCTGTCTTTTTCGGTGCTATTTCCCAGCGCAGAGATGGAACCAAACTGTGCCAGGAAGCATTGCTCATGACTTCCCCTTTCAGAAAAAAAAAAATTTAATAAAATGATTTAATATAATTTATTTGTGCTGCTCTTGAACGTCTCTTTCAAAACCACCTTAGAAAATACGTGAAGAACGGATCCATTACCCACACGCTTTCATTTTCAGACAATTGCTGTGATTTTTTTTTTCTTTTTCTCCCCCCCCCTTTTTTTTTTCCTGGTTTCACTGTCTCATTGGGGCTACTGACACATGAAGCATTTAGTTTCAGGCTTGAATAATTCACATCTCGGAGCTTTGAGGTTTGCCCCCGCCGTATCGGCGCATGCGGTGGGAGTCCATTAACCTTGGTGTTTGCTTCCCTCTCAGGAGGCCGAGGGGTCGTTGCCCTACCTGCTGGTGCTGTGCGGAGACCACGGCATGTCGGAGACTGGCAGCCACGGCGGCTCCTCGGAGGCAGAAGTCAATACGCCTCTGGTGCTCATCAGCCCGGCCTTTAAAAGAAAAGGTAAACAGCAGCGCGGCCATTAACTAGGAGGGACTCTCGTCTCGCGGCGTCTCTGTCTGCTGCTCTAAAGATTTTGTGACAAACACTTATGAATCAAGTAGAATTTTTTTTTTTTTTTTTTTTTTTTTTTTTTTTACACATGATGCTCAAATCAGTGCTGAGAGCAGTGTCATGAATCCAAACTCCTGAGCACAACTTTCTTCTCACTCTGATGAATGTAGCTGAGTGTGAACGTGTGACTGTGATAATTACTTCATTCTCAGCTATGGATATTTTTAACTTTTACTTTGCACAGCTTTTTTTTTTTTTTTTTTAGGAGCCCATTCATGGTAATTAATCATTTACAATTCAGTTGAGTTGTTGCTTTTCACCTTTGTGGCTTTTGGTAGCACTTGGTGCCTCGTGGTCTGGCGGCAGCTCGAGGAATTGTAACATTTTATATCCCAGCGGGGCCAAAAGAGGAATTGGGCGAAGTGTGTGTTTTCTCTCTGTGAAATACATTCGGAGCCATTTTGATTTGAATGAATTGTTGGAACTCATTCACAGCCGGTCGTCTGACTGTCACTTGAAGAATGTGAAATGTTCTTTCATAAACTTTTCATTTCTTGGATGGAAATGACTCGGATGGGCCATCGACCTGAACCTCAAATGAGCAGTGTCGACATAAAGTGGACCGTGTGAGAGTCAATGGAGTGGTATTAAAGCATGAATATCTGTCATACATACTTGGGGTTTTTTTTCTTCCTTTTTCCCTATTGGCAAAAGTCAAGGGGAAGTTACACTTTAACCCTTTGAAATCAAGCCTATTTCAGTGGTTTACACTGCAAAAAGTAAAATCTAGGCAAGATATAATTTCTTAAATGTCTTGTTTTTGACTAATAAGTCATTTTTGCTTAAAAAAAAGTTGTTCGCTAAGATTATTATTCTAGTTTTAATATGATTATTACTTTATTTTCTTATCAGCTAGAATGGTCTTGGCGTTGAGTATTAAAAACTGCTTATTGGTTACTGTTTGGCTTAAAACAAGCATTTTTTCTCATTTTAAGATGACCAGCAATCAACGGACCTGAACTTGCATTTCATAAGCCCAATCTTCTTATTTTAAGATTTGAAAATAATAACACATGAAAATAACACTTGTTTTGAGTCCAAACATGCTATTTTCAAGACGCTGGGTCATATGGGGCGAGAATTATTTTCTTATTTTTGAGAATCTTGTCAAGTAAAATTTTCTTGTTCTGTTGGCAGATAATTCTGCTTATTTTACGTATTAATTTTCTTGTTTTAGTATATTTTTTTCCTATTTTTTTTGGAGGAATTTTTGCAGTGTAAGTTCAACATTATGCAGCAAAAATGAACTCATTGCAACAACAACATCTATTGACAACATCTAATTCTGGTCTTGACTGGTACGGGGAAACCAAATTCCAGTCTGTGCATAAAATCTAAATCTTGATTGTTCAAAAAAAGGAAGATTTGAAGTGCTTTACTACAAAATCCTGAATAGTATTTTCAGACTGAATCCTGACTGTTATGTACGTTACAAACTTAATCTGATTGGTACACACAGTTGGAACTAAATCCTTGAATGGCGCATTAAAACTAAATTCTGATTGATACATAGAAACTAAACTCTAATTGGTTCTGGAAACAAATTAATATCTGAACCATAGAAACTAAATCTTGATTGTGCATAGAATACAAGCCAAATCCGGATTGGTACAGAAAGTGAAAACCGGATCCGGATTGGAACACAGTACAAAATAAATGTGATTTTTACATGAAGTAGAAAGCAAACCCTGATTGGCACATAATTAAATCCTGATTGGTACATTAAGACTGCAGTTGATCGGTTTATACAGTAGAAAGTAAATCCTTTTTGGTGCATGGAAACTCATGATTACATAAGCTTCATTCCTTTAAACATATATTTTTAAATCTTTTCGATGTAGTACTTTGTGTGAATTCGCTGTTTCTGTCGTTTGATCAAAATTACTATATTAGCTTCTGAAATCTGGATTTTGTTGAATTTGCTGTACGACCAGTTGTTCCATTCTGCAGTTTCTCTTCACATTAAAAATGTGTTGACACGGGAATGCGTTGTATTTAATGCGTCAGTTACTGTAATCAGTGGCTTTATTTGCATAGCTGGTGATATACGTGTGAGGTAGTGAGAGTTGAGGGGTCATTAGTAGCGAGCCCCCCCTGCCTGCTGTTTTCATTAGAACATGATGTCGGTGGATCAGAGTTCAGCTGAGCTTCACTTTGTAATTTGAATGCATCTCGAAGGAAGCGGCCCGCTGCCGCTGATCAGCAGCACTTTTAATTGACATTGCGAAGAAAACCTTGAGAGGTAATGTCACTTTAATCAGCCGCCGTATTAAAAATCCTGTTATTTATTTCTTTTTCTCCTCTACGGCCAGTTTTCTTTTTTCAAGGCGGTCAAAGAGTTTTGACCTTCACTGCATATGCTTCGAAATTGTTATTGAAAAATAAATGTTTTCTAATTCTGAGAAGCAGAAACATCACGTATGCTGAACCAAAAGAGTGTTTTCCCTGGTTATGTGCGATTGCTTTTTATGTTGTTGTGGGAGCTATTTATATTATTTACATATTTGATTAACCAAGGGAGTTATTGTACTCAAACACAACATTTGGAATCAATACAATACCAATGCTGAGAACCTACAGCACAGTCGCATGGCTGTTGTATCTTTTATAGTGTGAGTTTACGTTTTCTAGGAACTGCAACAATTAGGAAAGAATAAACAAAAAAATGTTGCAAATGTGCAAATCACAAAATCTCTTGGGCTCAGCCATTCATTAGCGACTGCCATTTTTAACCCTCCATTGATGTTAAAGGTCAAATCGATACGTTTCAGAGGTTAAAATTCAGAACATTCTTGTTTTTTTTAATCATTCGGAGAGGATGACCTTGTAGTCCAAATAGAGGCTACGGAAAGTTGAAGCAAATTAAATTTTCAAAAGTTTTATTTTGAACTTTGAAGAAAATATAAACTCATGCCAAAATTGTGATGAGATAAATAACATGAGCAAAGTGTATTATGTGGTGTGAAGAAATGAATCACACTTAAATAAAAAAAAAAACCCAAGTTATTTATAGTGAATGAAAAAAATACATTTAAATGTATTGATATTGCCTTTAAAGTATTGACTTCTGCTTTATGTATTTTTTTAATCGCTCTCCCTGTTGTGATGAATAGAAAATCTATATGTGCTCGGAGTGATCCTTGTGGTTTTCCTGAGATTAGATTAAATGGCAAGATTGTTGTTCTATGATCAATCCTACCCAGTACCAAATAAACACTTCAAACCGATTTGTGTTTGCACCATTTTTGCAAAAAGCAAAACTGGTCGGTGCAGGAAACGGCAATTCTTTAAACATATTTAAAAGACTTCAAAATAATTGATAGGCCTGACGGACGCAAAGTTTGCAATATAGCAACCTGTTTAATCAGGTCCATGAGAAGTGAGGCGACTCTTGAGTTTGCAGGCCACTTGACCGGAACAGTGCAAAGCATTGTGGGATTGATCCAATGAAGTGAATCGGGTGAATCTTTGAAAAAAAATTCTGATTATTCAGTGTTCGTGTAAACGGGACAACCTGATCCTGGAATCTGAAAGACTTTAATCGGATTGACAAGAAGGTGAATTCAGCTGCTGTTAAACTCATACTTGTGGGGGGGGGGGGGGGGGGGGGGGGCAATTTTTATTTAATTTAATTTGTACAATATTAGCCAGCTCAACACCAGAATGCACATGGCATCGCCATCAGCTGTCATTTTCTCATCCGTGAATCAGCATTCAGCGTGTGCATCCCTCAGCTGAGCTATGACACATCTGCTCTGCCAGAAAGGGAGTCGCTCGGCGGTAACGTGTGTGCCAGAGCCAAACCCGGCTCGGTGTGAAGTCCATTTCACTCTGAAGAGGTTCGCCTGGACGCCGCGTCCGCCGGCATGTGTGCTGTGATTACGCCCAAGCTTCTCGTCGGGGCCCAAATCGCCACGTCGCGCAACTACAAAGGGAGAAACAAATACAATTTTTATGTGCTAGTTGATGGGGGGATTGGCATTTGGTAAAGCATCGATTTTTCTCTGAGAGGTGGTCTGAAAACGTTCCAAATTGAAAACGAATCCTCATTAGCTTTGCTCATGATGACAACAACACTTTTCAACACTTATTTCTCAGTAACACATTTTTTATCAATCCTATATAATTGGCAGGTTCATGGTATCATCCCTGCATCACTACGAGTTCAACATAGCAAAGTGTATTTGTATTAGAAAATTCATAATTCCCCGACTTGTTTCTTCGACTCCTGTGGGTAGCTGTGGGTTTTGTCCTGTTCTCCTGCGATAGGCCAGCTCCATACACGAGGGAGCTGTATTGTTCTTTTGCAGGTATCTTCTACACCAGTATGGTTCATGATTACAATCTGAA
The DNA here is from genome assembly GCF_963422515.1 of Blennius ocellaris. Lineage (NCBI taxonomy): Eukaryota > Metazoa > Chordata > Actinopteri > Blenniiformes > Blenniidae > Blennius > Blennius ocellaris. The sequence continues at coordinate 16,714,617 of NC_137658.1, read as the reverse complement.
AACTTCACTCAGCCGCAGTCTGGGAAAAGACTCCCACTCTCTGTTTGTGCAGAAGCTCCCCACAGGAAGCCAAATGTCAATTAAATCCACGTATGACATAATGATGATGTGATTAATTTTTTCTTTTCTTTTCTTTTTTTTTTTTTTTTTGCTTTCTCTTTGCTTGTTATGGCTGATTTGCATGTAGTGAGTAATCTCATATTGACGGCTGATTATACAACAACAATTATGGGGATTGTTTTTGCAGCTTCTATTTATTCACCCGCTGTATCAGCTTTTATTTGATGGGGTTGTCAAGTGGATCTCAGGCCCCCGGTTGTGCAACGTTTCAAGTTGAAACTCTACACTTTCATTGAATTTTCGATCTGCGTTTGCGAACGCGTTTTAAAGAAAAAGACAAAAAAACATTGGTTTTGCATCGGCTATTGAGTGTCTGTTTATACGACCGCGGTACTCTGAGCCACTGAAAGCAGCTTTTTCAAAAGCGCTTCTGTTTCAAGCCCTGCAAATGGGGTAAAAAAAAAAAATGCAACTTCTTGAGAATGCTGCTACTGTGCATGCACACCACAACCATAGTAAATAGTTCTTCTGCACAATCGTGAGTAGATGGACAATGACAACAATGGTGTCATGACTCCCATACTGTAATTATAGTGTATCGTTCTCTGTGTGCACGCGTGTGTGTGGTTTCATTACAAAAATAGCACTCACTAGTGTCCCAACATTAAAAAAAAAAAAACACTATCACTTTCTGCCATTTTTATGGAACTGGATATCATTTTCAAAATGTTGCCATGTAAACGTGACACTTTTCCAAAACGAAAACGCCCAAGCGATGTGTAAATGGATTTGAAGTGTGAGGTTTTGTCATGTTGTGGTTAATGTTACTGTCCCTGTTTATGTTTGCGCTTATAATGTCCTTGTGTTAGATATTCTACTGGTTTTTAGTTTTTTAAGTTCTGCTGAATAAAAGTGCATAAACTATGCATTTCCACTCTGCCCAGATTGGGTGCTCACCACTCTGCCAACCTTTTTCTGAGCTTCTTCTAGATTTGAAACTTTGAACGTGTGTAAACAATCGCATGTAAATCCACTCTGATTCGTACGAAAGCCAATAGTGCTGATGTACTTAGCTGTGGATAATTGCTGAAGTCCTTCCCTCACGCTCCCTCTGTTTCTCTGTGTCCGCTGCTTGACTGTCCTGAAGGGAAAAGGAGGAACAGCGGCAATAAGACGCAGAAGCTCCTGCGATTAGAGCAATATACACAAGTAGAATATCTCCCTCACTATCTATAAGTGCCAAGCGACGAGCGTCTGATATCTCTGTGTTTCTTGTTTGCGTTGGGTTTACGGCTTAAGCCGAGGCGCTTCCGTTTTTCAGATTCATCCTGACAAGTGTTGCGAGATTGTTTGAAGCAGACTCTTATAATGAGAAGCAAGAAATCCTCTCAAAACAGATGCTTTATAAAAAAAATAAAAAAAAATCTAACAATTTCCTTGTGTCTATCATGAAAATAGCTTTTGTCTGGGAACTGAAATTGAAGTAATAAAATGTGACTTTTGTTCTTATAAATAAATATCAATTTTGCTCCCCGCTATTGCTGATTGATGGGAGACGATTGCGATTCAGCACTCGCTGACTCTTTGAAAGCTTTTCCATTTTCCGTGTCTTGACACGGTGGGTTTTTAAACACAGCGACAATCAGGAGGAAATGCGTTTTAACTTTGGGGTATTTTGGGAATTGACCCGATGGATCAGGAGACTGGAGTCTGAAGTGATTCGTTGGAGATATTTTCTATGAAGACACCAGAGTGCTAGAACAGTGAAGATCAAAACTTTCTGCTTAAATATAACATTTCAAAGATGCATACTTCTCGTATCTGTCTTTCTTTTTATTACTATTATTATTTCCTGATGTTGGAGGTGTGGTGGTTCTCATTGTGTGTTGCCTTGTGTTTCCTGGCTCTGTGCCGTCAGTGGGAATGGAGAAACCTGGAGTGGTGGAGCAGGTGGACCTGACTCCGACCCTGGCCCTGGGACTCGGTCTGCCCATATCGCAGAACAGCGTGGGCCGCGTCATCCCGGGCGTGTTGGAGGAAACCTCGCTCCGGGATCAGCTGCGCTTCCTCCATCTCAATGGCCACCAGCTCAGCTGCCTGCTCAAAGACAGCGTGCCCGACTACGAGAAAGGTGAGTTACAATTTCACAGAGTTCAGCTTCTGAGAGCGACGGCCGCCTCTGACAGATGGTCTCATCACTATGCCGTATGGTTTCCTGCCTGGTTTTATATATATATATATATATATATATATATATATATATATATATATACATATACCTTCGTGCACTTTGCAGTGTGACTACGGCAAAGAATTTCAGGCTTTGTTGACTACTTTAAAAAGATAAACACTTTGTTTTGTTAAAGTCCAAATGAAGTTGGTAGAGCCATCAAAGTCTCTGAGTCAGTTTCTATCGTCAAGCTGCTCCCAGAACTAATCTAGGTTGTGCTGTCGGGGGTGCATTTAACTGTTACTGCATTTATTTATTTTACTTTGTATTTTTTCTTTTATGCACTTCTGTTTGATCTCTCTCTCTCTCTCTCTCTCTCTCTCTCTCTCTCTGTCTGTCTGTCTGTCTGTCTGTCTGTCTGTCTGTCTGTCTGTCTGTCTGTCTGTCTGTCTGTATGAGCTTATTTGCATGTTCACTCATTGGCCACAGCGTCGTGTACAGGTGTAACGTCGACGCATCACCATCATCAGACGAAAAGAAAGATTGTAATGGACGCGAGTCGTTTCTTGAAAGTGTTATGCGCAGATGCACAGATCCCCTTTCAGACAACATTTATCTTCTTTAGTATGTTCTCAAATCACATTGGATGTAGTTATGGGCGTTTTAAAATACCAGCATGAAAATGCAGATTTTTTTTTTTTTCTTCTAGTTTTAAGAAAAATAGCAGTTCTAAGGAACCTGGATTAAGACAGTTTTATTAATACACAGAAAGCACATTTTGTTTACTCCATTAACTGATTTTATTTAAGTCTAAAAAAGTAAAGTTTGATTACTTATCAGAATATTTGACTTATTTCTCGCGTGCATTGAATATCAACCCACAAAAGCGTCTCTTCGCTCAATTCAGTTACATTTTCAATGTGTGACTTACACTATATTTAGTGAAGAACCTGTCACAACAGACAGCAAGTCCTAATTAGTGTTAAACTCGTGGAGCATTTAGCAGCAAAAAGAAACACACGTTTCCCTGAAGAGTTGATAAGAGACTGAAACAGGAGCTAAAAGAAGAGAAGATATTGCTTTTTACTTTTTTTCCCCAAGTGGACACGAGTATCACGGTCGGAGGTCTGCAGGGTGTGTAAAAAGATAATAAGGTTTAATTAAAGTGAGAATAAAAGATGTGGTGAGATGTGGTCAAATCAGACGGCGTCACTTCAGGAGTTACCTTACGCTAACGGCGACTAATGGCGTCGGTGTTCGAATCAGACTGCTGTCCTAATTGCATCGTCCCCTCACAGGATTGATTCCAAAGAATCGCAGATGGTGCAGACTGAACAACTCAGACATGGTTTGCTCTCCCTAGTCTTATCTCTGTGTTGTTGAGCGGATCAAAGCAGCTTCTCGCAGCATTTAACCTGCAGCAGTGTGATTAAAACGAGGACAGAGTCATCGCACGAGTTCAAAAGACGCCACTTATTAAAGCGTATTAATTCCATAATCTTCAGCAGAAACACAGACTTCAGAAATGCACATTTCAACAAGTCTCCGACGGCAAAACATGCGCATATGAAACGATTGTTTCTATTGGGCCTAATGACAGTTTTCAGATTTCAAGGTTACGTAATCCCCTTCGGGGGTTTTGACTGCAGCGTGTTTGCGGTCGATCAAATGTGCGTTTGCAGAGCGACGACGACATAAATAAACCTCCTTTACAAGTATGTAAAAAGAACTCTGAGTCTGATCTTGAACGTTCCCACCGCCTGCTATTGTTGCAAATGCATGCACATATATCCCCGCGCGGCGTTGCTCCCTGCTTGTGTCTCTGGGTCACAGTGTTGGTCGGAGTCATCCGTCTTCAACGGTCGTCGCTGTCCCTCTCCCGCCGCCGTCACGTCGTCGTTCCTTCCGCTCAACGAACATTAGATACACCGGTGGCGGCAATTAGGCCACCGCTGCTAATGTGTGATCAGTCAGAAGCGATTAGTATGGTCTTTCCAGATGAGCCACAGCAAGGCACCGACACATGCTTTGACATGAGGCGGTTTTGCAGAAAGTTACGATAGTTTTTTTTTTGTTTTGTTAGTATTTTTAATAGAATCAGTCTGCCTCTTGACCTAAATGATTGTTTTAAATGCTGACCAAACACAATGTGTCCTGACAAGGTTATGAAAGCCATCTGATCAAGGGGGGGAAGCATCACAGCATCACAGGATTGAGTTGCATTTTTCTATGTTTTTGATTAATACAGTTTTGGGGGAAATGAAGGACTCGTTATGATTTGATTGGATATATGGATTCAACTCTGAATGTGCGAAGTCCTTTTTTTATTGCTCCGCTCTTTGTCTCTAAGCTGAATCAGCTGTACAGCGACAGATGGATTGCTCGGGAAATTGCGCACAGTCACGGTTCCCACATGACGTTTCTGTTGACTTTTAATGCGCTTCATTTGCACGGGGCATCAACATGTACTCCCGAAGTGCGTTTTGGTTGAATATTGTTTCGTCTGACTTTCCGGTTCGTTCATGCTCGCCTTCTTTTTGTGATGCTCGGAACACAGCGTTTGCTGACTGAACCTCCTGTTTTTCACATTATGAGACGTTTATGTAAATGGATGTTGGAATCTGGAGGCAATGTAGAGTCTTTTCATGCTCTTACTTGGTTTTTTATTTTGGGCCTCGTTTAGATGGCGTCTCAAGTGAAAACGCGTCTTTTTCGCATTTTCATTTCAGAAAACTTTCATTGTTCACGACATTGTTTTCAGAAACACTGAAAATAATGTCATTTTCGTGTTGGGCCGCAAGTTGTTGATTACGGTTTCTATTCACTCCTTTAAGAAATTGTGGAATTATTTTAGTACTTACTAAAACATATTGTGTAGCTATTAACATTAGCTGAGGCCCCTGTGTGGCTCAGCTAATGTGTGTTTTAGTTAACCTGAAGATACAGGAGTTAGTTGGAAGTCAGATGATGCACAGATGTTCTTTCTTTCTCTCGTTTCAGTTCATCAGTTATTAATCAAATCTGGCAGTTTGATATGCATGCGCTTTCACAAGGGGACTATATTTCCAGCAGTCATGCAAACTCAACAGTAACAGCTGTTATGTTATGAGAAGACAAAGGGATTTAAGGAAAAAAAACAAACATGCAAACTGCTTATATGAAAGTAAGGTGATGTTCATTTATGGCCACAAATCCATTATAAAGTCTGTGTACAACACAAGTAACGAGTTGCAATCTTAAGATATGTCAGTAATTGTAATGGTGTTATTAATTAAAAAGTTAGACATTACATGGAAATTCTCATTGTTTATATTCTGGCTTCGTTTGGACTGAAAATTAACACCCAGCCCCATCGGGAGGCCCACACACATCTGAATGCTCTCCCAACTCTTATTTCTCAGCACAAAACGTATTGGAGACATGTTGTCGTGCATCTCTTAGGCCGGAATATAAAACGCATGATCATACCCACACAGACTGCTGAGCAATTCCAAAGTGTTGCTTCTTTATTTCTTTCTTTCTTTCTTTCTTTTTTTAAGCAAACTACTTCTTGTCACATTAGTAAACTTACCGCATTGGCAGTACATTTCCCCGCTCTATTTCGGTCCCTGGTTTCCATAGCGATGGGGTGAAATGGAAATTATTTCAGCAGACCTACATTTGGATGTGTTGTGTTTTCTTTTTTATTATTATTATTTATTTATTTATTTTTTAAATCTGTCCTCTCTCGGGTAGTCGCGGAGCCGTTATGTACTTGAAGGTAATAGTTGTTTCTGCTGGGAATATGTTCTAAGTTAGTATGTCTTCTGGACACGTGTCGGGGTTAAAGAACTCTGTGTGGAGAGAAATGCTTCTGATTTCAGGATTCAATTATGTTTCGTCACCAAATTCACTTCCCGGGAAACTCGTTTTTACGATGGTCCTCTTGAATATTTTCTGATTTTTGTCCAAAAAAATGTTTTTTAATGCCCCAAAAAATCTGCACATATTTAAAAGTTTGTCTCTCGTGACAATGTTTGAACAACCTTGTTCTGCCTCCTTCTCTCTGTCCGTCTGCCTGGCTTCAATTTTCATATCATGTTTCTCTTGCGCCGCTTAACCTCAGGCATCTTGGAGGGCCATTAACCAACCCCCCCCCCCTCAACTTTCAGACAGATGAAACATGGCCAGGGCCATCGATATTATGTGATTCATGCGTATGGCTTAAGGTACTAATATTTCTACCAACCCCTCTGTCTGGCGAAGCCTTAGTCACTATTCATCACCTCTCCGCCTCGGCTGCTGAAATCGGTGTTGCACTGCAAAATATTGTTTTTGGGGGTCGCGCGCATGTGTCTGTCTGTGTGTGTGTGTGTGTATTTCACTGATGTGTACCGCAAATCAAACCTCGGCATTGCTTTGTCCTTGAACGGGCTCCTAAAGTGCTGAAGTGAATTGAATGGGGACATCATTTTATGTTCCTTGAGTAAACATGGCTGTGAGTCATCGACCTGCTGTAGTTAACACCCTGAGAAATTGTGCGTAGCTTTCTTCAAGACTAAATGGTTTTACTGGAGGCGCTCTGTCTTTTCAATTAGGGGGACATTATTGACACGAGAACACAGGGAAAAGAGAAAACACTGACATTTGATAGATTTCCCCCTTAAAAAAAAAAAAAAATCCTAACATGCATCAGAGTGATTGATGAAGTCATGAATGGGATTACTCAAGTCTCATTCATGAGGAAGCAAACTGTTAGTGGGGGCCTGTGTTTTCGTCATGATGAAACAGAGCAGCGTGGGCTGCAGGCTGAGTGGGATCTTTTTTTTTTTTTTTTTTCTAAAGAGAGACAAAGGCATCCTGTTGCCTTTCATATTTTTTCCATTCTTTCCCTTTTTTGATCAAGCCAACAACAAAACGTGGAAGTTCTCCGTGTGGATTCAACTTTAGCCACGTGTGCATGTAAAAGCCAAACTCGTGCCGTCAAACACGTCCGACCAAAATGAAATAAGTCCTTTGATTCGAGCTTGCAGATTATTGTGTGTGAAGTTTGTCTGATGTTGCAATTAGGAAGTCGGCACTGATCTGCTGTAGATGTAGGATCATATTTTCTCTGTCTCTTCTCATAATCCCAGACAGACCTGGTGTTGACATCGGGACTCTGGGAGAGCAATACCACAATACACTATGCACATATACACTTCCCGGCGTCTTGATTCATCTTGACATTTTAATATAATCAATAGTGGTCAGAAGATGAGACCATTGTTTTGTCCCTTGGCCTTAAACGAAGCAAAACACAAGTGTGCCTTTCAGCCACTGGGTAACAGTGTTGAACCTCATCCTTTCCTATTCCTTCTAGAAAACGAGTGGATTTGAAAGGAAGTCAAACTAAATGGTGCATTACAGTTGCTTCAGATCTCACGTTTTTTGACAGTTTTATTGGTATTGTGGAGTCGTGCCTTTAGTAGGACCAGTCCAGTTTGAAATGTTAGATTTATACACATTTTTTTTTTTTAGGTTTTAGGTTCCCAATTCTAAACCGGCTCCTTCAAAGCGAGCAACATTTTTTTGACTGAATATGTAAATATATATATACACTACATTCTTGTTGACGATACTAACCTGTAACATTAAGAAAAATAAAAGTTTCTTCAGGAAATGTTAAACTTTGTTTTATCATTAGAATATTTAACTTCAGTTTGCAACTTTAGAGAGAAACTTTATTATCCTGTTAAAAAAGTGTCCGCAACCAAAACAATTGTGTTGGTCAACATGGTCAAACCTATATAGTGGAACCCAGACTCATGAACAAATCGGGTGCAGTGAATGGACTTTTCCTTTTGACATAAAAAAAAAAACTCTTTGAGTATTTCTCCCATTCGAATGAAACTGCAGGAAAAAAAATGGGAATAGAAAGTTTCACCCTCAAAACACAAAAAGAAAAGGATTAAAAAATTCATGCCTTATAAGTCATCCTGACTTTATTATTGAACAAATCGATGCAGTGATCACTCAGTTTATCGCCTGAAGTGTCCTGTGGACAAAACTAGTGTTCAACATAGTTTCCATTATTTCACGCTGTTCCAATGATTGAAAGCAGCTTGTAAAACAAAACACAAAACAAAAAATTCCTCTTGACTTTTTAGTTTACAATGTGTGTTAAGATGTATTTGAAGAGACTTGACTTCATCAAAATGGGTAGAAAGAACAGATCACAAAGGGACACACTGTCCTTCACAACCTGGACAGATGATAAAACAAGCTGGTCCACTGCACTTCATCCGCCTCATAGACCTGGTTTGGTTCCTTCGCTCTGCAATGTGTTTTAGCCTCCAGTGTGTTTTCAAATCAAATGAAAGTGAAATTAGGAGGTTTTCCCATTGCGTTTCTCAGGTTCCACGTTGACGTGAACGTACTGACGGTAACGGTGACCCTGTCATGAAGAGACTTCAGGCTATGAGCTTCTGTTTTGATTCATTCAATAATGTTGTTGTGACAAAAGACATGTTTCTTCTTTATTCCTCTTTCCTACATTTTTCCATAATGACCTGAAGGAACATCTCTCGCTCTTCCTGACTTTATACAGTGTTTCTTAACAACAGGATGTGACATACTTCCTTCTTTTCCCTCGAGTATTTATCCAGATTACAGTGCATTGAGCTGGTTAACTATTTTTTTAACATGCAAAACGAATGCTGGAGGAAAGAGCTGCATTTGTGTTTCTCCAGGTCTTCATGTGCTCTCTGCTTCTCTCAATACAGAAGCCGGCTTTGAGCAGTTTCGTGTGGCAGAAAAGGCTCATGGGAACTGGATGAAGCTCTACCTGGAAGGAAACACCTCAGAAGTACTGACCAACATGGGCAAGAAGGTCCTGAAGCAGTACCTGGAGGCTCTCGCTGCCATGAGCACTGCTCTGAGCAAGCAGCTGGGAAAGTACGACATGTACTCCATGGTCGCAGGGATGGTGTTTGTGTTTCAGGTGAGTCCTTTTCCCTCATTTGAAGTAAAGCTATTATCAGCAGATAATCTGTATTCGATAAAATAGACACTTGTGAAAGTATAATTGGTACTTAACGAAGTGAAACTCGTCAAAATGAACCACATAAAAAGGAATGCAAAGTCCACAAAGCCTGGAATCAAATGTGGTGAATCTGTTGACCACCTCAGCACTGTGCCACCACCAAAAACTTCATACCATGCATTTCACATTAGAAACTTTCCACTTTGAGAGGAGAACTGCAAAGAGCCACACACTCAGCGAGAACGATGACTAATCATTATTACTAATACAGAACTCTGTGGACATGTCACTTAGTTTTTTTTCCAGTGGCAAAATGAACACAACTCCCAACTGTATGTGTCTGTGACTATTATGGCTGCATTAATTGTCAACCCAAATGGTTTAAAAAAAGCCCCCCCCCCCCCCCCCCCTTGCCCTTTCAGCTCCTGTTGATCTTACTGCTGGCGATGCCTGAAGCCCTCAGCGGCACGGCGGCGGTGGACCTCCCTCTCCTCTCAGCCCTGCTCTCCCTGCCTTTCTACCTCCTGTGCCTGCTTCTCGCCTCGGTGCACGTGTTGGTGTGCACATCTGCCGAGAGCTCCTGCTACTTCTGCAGCCTCTCCTGGGGCCTGGTGTTCGCCGCCATTGCCTTCTCCTCGGCAATGTTTTGTGTTCTGGTCTCCATAGCAACACGGAGGCTTCCCCTGGGGCCAAAGATTCTTGGGAAGGTGAGTACCAACTTCCAAATATACCACAAGTGGATGCGGCAGAGACGTTGGTCTGATCCCATATAGCTTCAAAGCAAATCTAAAGAACCGCTGATAACGTGCAACGTAATGTCAGGGGATCCATCTTTCTCTAAATATAAGGTTGACTCTTGTTTGGAGATACATTTTCCCCTTGCGGTGTCATTCTTTTCTTCCTGTGGGTAGAGAAACTTTGCCTCTGAGGGCCTCCGATTATGAGCACGAAACCGCTAAAACACAGTCGCCAACATGTGTTTTCTAAATCCGTTTTGTGATTCAGTGAAGAAGTCCTTCACTTGAATGTCTTGTGAATCAAAGGCCTCAGAATAAAAATCGTCAATTGATATTCTTGAGTTAATGACAAGGCCCTGTGCTCACCTCGTCATGTTTGTAATCAAAGATTGCGGAGAGCCTTTATTACTCTGTAATTATTCTTCAGCATCGCATAAGAAAACTATCAGCTAATAAATAGAGAGTCGTTTTAGGTAAAGAAATTATATTGTGGAATGACAATACACTTGAAAATGACCATCTTCTCCCTGAACACGGAAGTTGAGAGTCGTGGAAATGGAAACAAGACATTATTTCTCAAAATCCACAACTTTACTCATAATAGCAGCATAATAGCAGCAGCACAACGAGATGAATTCATATTTTTTTCCTGATAGAACCCCCTGAACCTCGCCATCCTTTTAGCATTATTTGTTAGTTTTAAATGCAACTTTATAATCCCACCTTCATATTTCTGTTTTAAAAAAATGTCACGGTCAATCAGAATCCAATTGGTACAGACGTTTGTGTGTCTGCAGTTATTTAGAGCCTGTCCTTTACCAAGCTAAAAGGTGTGTTATTAACCAAATTCAGTTACAACAGTCTTGTTTGGAGGGACATTACATTTCTAGCTCCATTATGAAGGTCGTGGTGTGAAAGAAAATGCAATATGCTGTTATTGTTTAATGGTGCAATATGAGAGCTTTTTGTTCGATCCTTTATCAGATCATATTGTGTAACCTCACTTTGTTTTCTTCTAAACCGACAATTGGATATAGAAGGAAATCTTCAAAAATAGGGGCAAAAGGTAATTGTGCTATAGTTAAAGAGATGACTGTTATTTTTCTAGAATTGATAGCCCACTTTGTTTTACCACAGCATCCATATTCCCAGTCTGTGGTTTTTATCTTGATATCAACAAATGTGAAATACTGTGCTTGGTTATGTGCTCTATACACATAAAATACTTAATAAATCAGGTCCTAAGTGCTTTGGTGACAGTATCTGTCTTCAAACGTACACCCTGCCTAGTAAGTCATATTTAGTGTACTTGTTGTATAAATAGCGCATTGTGTTGGATGACAGGCGCACTCAAGAGGCCAAAGCCCATTTGGAGATCTCTTTAACTCGAAATGGTCAAATATGTGTGATTTCATGCTCAGTTTTATTCCACTTCACAAGAGATTTCACAATTTTATTGGCATGTGATGATGCACTTTATACCTCACACACTTGTTTTTTTTAATACTTTGAGTATCTCGAGTGTGTCGTCATGTGAAGTGTTCCACTGTACTTGCATAATAAATGTAGTCGTTCGTCGTCAACCTGCACTGCACACCAAGAGAATCCCTTATATGTTACATTGTGTACCTTTTTGCACATTGCACATCCTGAACAGGTCACCGATTTGAGATAACATCAGCCTTTCCACTGAAAGTTCCTCGCTTTGCCTGTTGCAACAAGATGATATCAGACTTTCTCAGCCTTCTCTGAGCCAAAGAAATCCATTCACCCACCATAGTTCTTATCTTACTGTGACAGCTGACTTCAGGCTCGCCTCAAAAATTTATGAAACGTACTTAAAATCAACATTTTGCTCAATCAACTCTTCCAAGGTTTTCTTTTCATCTTAATTGAGCAGTAATAGCACCGTTGTAGGAGCTTATAGTGTCATTTGTTTAAAGAAGCCAAAGATCCCCAGGTTTATGCATCTCCCCAGCAACGCACACACGCAATCACACTCTCTCTCACACACACACACACACACACACACACACACACACACACACACACACACACACACACACACACACACACACACACACACACACACACACACACACACACACACACACACACTGTTCTCCAGATCATTATTTAGTTGTCACAGTTCGGTTTCACTGCAGCGTCGTCTTTCCCGAGCCTGCTGGTGCCTTAATTGCTGTAATTTGTGTTGTGCTTGTAATTTGACACCTGCTTTATCTTGCCACCTTCTGCAGCGTCTGGAACGTATCATCTAAAACAGTGATCGATGACGAGCTGACATCAGGAGCGTGAAAACTCGTCAGATCTATGTGTTCACAGTCGTCTGACTCCTGAGCGTTTCTCTGCGTTACTTTGACTCTTGTGAGACAAGAAAGCTTGACATCACAATGTTGCAGCCAACCGAGAAGCCAGGCTGTCATTATTACCTTCAAGTCTGCAAGACGGAAGATTGCAGTTGAGGCTTTCTAAAGCCTCGATCCGAGCAAATGGAAATACAGTTAATTTTCAGTTTTGGGTAATTGTACCATAATGAAAATAAAATAATAAATTGTACGGTTTAAAACCAATTCACCCGTCATTACTTAGCTGTCTCAAAAACAATAAGGAACCTATACGTGGAAAAAGGAGGGCCATACTCTTAATGTTAAATAATCTGAAAAGCATTTAACCTGTATGACGAGACAGTAATAAAACATTGAATTGGTGTTGTAAATCACAGTTTTATGACAGTGCTTTGAATGTTTTTGATGGTTTAGATTTGTAAGATGAATTTTTTAATTGTTGCTTCTCGCCCCGACATCAGTGATGAGTTTTCCCTCAACTAATTAACATAACTGGAAGATTGCTCTTTTAAATATGAGCAATTCATCATCTGTAGCGGCTGTAGTTATTCAGTGGATATTAGTAGTGGAGACTTCCAGTCCTAAGTGTTTGTTTAAATGGCCTAAAAGGTAAGTCCTGTTTCCCGCTGCACCTATTTGCTCATTATAATTTATCTGTGAAGGTTACATCTCATTTCCCTTCTGGGAACTTTAAGAAAGTGCTGATACGGTGACAAAGTCAAGAGGGAATCCACTTGGACCATTAGCCTGGGCGAGGAAATAAACTTCCAAATCCATAGAACTAGAGCGTGTGGAGTAATTAAACTGAGCTGTAGATGTTGCTGTAACTCTGAGGTCTCCGCACTATTTTCCTTTAAGTTTGAATGCCACACAACTGACAAAAGTCTGTCTCCTTTTGCTGCAACTTTTTTTTTTTTTTTCTTTGGAGAAATTGCGTCTGAAGTGTCAAGCAACCATAAAGAATCCACGTCAGCAAACCCAACTGTCAAAAATTCTCCAAGATGCAAACTTCATGCAAACTCAAGACATCACGCGTCTTGAGAAAAGTGCCGTATGTACGAAAGTCGGGCAGGTGCTGAGTTACTGTAGTGCCCAGCCTCGGCTCAGTACGGCTCTATTTTGTAGAAGATTTCAGGAGACGGACTGAAACTGCAGTAGATTCCGTTTCCATTCAACCATGATTTGACAATTCAATTGTAGACATTAAAGAAAAGTGAGATGAGCAAGAAACACAAGAAAAAGAGCCATGTTAATTGGAAGAACAAACATCAAAGCACAAGGACATTTGCATCGTCGACTTTAAGTGTTTTTTTTCACAAATCGTATTGTTAACGCCACGCATTTTTATCCGATATCGCACAGCATTAATTGTCTTTGCTTTCTTCTCAGCTGTTGGTATATTACCTAATCGGTCTGTCTGTAGTTCGAGCAGCTTCTTTCTCTCTGCTGGACCTATAACAAACTGGATGGCAGTGACTCACTGCACCCCCTTGTGATACAACGTGGTATCACAAGGCTAAAGCGAGTAAGTCGCTTCACTAGAAGTTCTGGTACATTCATGAGTGTCTGTGGGAAAAGTTCAAAGATTGAGCCCTCCAAGAAGCTATGTAAAAACAGCATTTGTGCAAGTTAGAAATGGCATCTTGATCGAGGGCCACTATTACACTAAAAGTGGAAGTTTAGTTTGGTAGTTTTGAAAAGTAGGAACTTTTCCGTAAATGCACCAGTGACGTCAATTGACAATTGGTCTTGATTTGATTGGCATCATTCAACTTTTCCCTTTTCGCCAGTATTATGAACACAGTTCTTCAGTTCGTGAAGAACTTCCTATTAATCATTTTAGACTCTTGTTGTTTTAAACAACGTATACCATATACACAGACACCGGACTAAAGGCGATCAGATCATAAATAGATTTGAGCTCTCTGTAAAGGTTTTTGATGAAGTTTAAATAGGTCAAGCATTTGCACAGTATATACAATTTTTTTTTTAATAATTTATACAGAGACAAATGGATCCACCCAGGACACCAACTTTTTTTTAAATTTCTTAAGTTACTGTGTTATTAAATTATGAATTAGTTCTTGCTTCCTTTTAAAGAATGTGTTCAGAAGTGCTGTCTCGTATCACGCCATGGTTATATATTCCGTTCCAAAAATGGATGATTAAGCCTCTCCGATCATGGCCTATCTTCACGGCCAAAATCTTTCTTTAATAACCTGTCTGAGGAAATACAATTAGTGGACTGAACATCCTATGTGTCATGATTGACAGACTCATTTTGATACTGAGATTAGAAGATTAGGCTGGTTCAGCATCACACTACAACACCGTTAGTCGGTGAATTTGCTTCAAATACGTCGTATGCCATCTGTTTTTGCTGGTTTTTTCCCCGAACATGTTAAAACAGAAGAAAGAAAAGAAAAACAAACAAGTATGTCATGATCTCTGGGTTCAATGTCGTTATCGTATAATCACTGGAATCTTTTAAAATCCGAGTGCAGTGCAGTCTCTGGTTCGGCTTGACGAATGACGGCATCATGGGCGGCATCCAAAAAATGTTTATTAGTGGTATCCTGATTAGTTTCTCCTCCAGATGGAAAAAAGTTAACTTTTCTCACAAGCCCACTTCTCCAACAAAAATGTGATTAAAGTTCCTCCTGATTGAATTTTAATGACCTTAAGGTGAGTGTACTTTGTTTCCTGAAATAGTTTTTTGAATACTTGTTGAGAGAAAGTGGGTATATCAGGAAAAACAAGTGGAAAATACCACTCTTATCAAGGAAAATAACCTCAATGTTTAATTTGGCTTCTCCTGCTTGTTATTGTTCACAAGGATTTTACATATTTCTGTTTGATTAGATCCATTTTTTTTGGTGTGACTGCGAGTATACTATTGAACGTGACAATGCTGGTTAGTCACATTATCTATCTCCTCCTGAAGCATATTAAATTTAAGTTCAAGTTTTAATTAATTGTCTGTCTGTGTTGCCCCTAAGAATGATTATTCATTCAAGGCAAGGCAGGCAACGTCCAGCTGTACATGTAGGGTTCATGTGTTTTGCTTTCAATGATGGTAAATGGTCTAGATTTATATAGCGCCTTCTAACCACACTGAGTGCAGTCCCAAAGCGCTTCACATATCAGTCATTCACCCATTCACGCTCACATTCACACACCAATGGGACAGAGCTGCCATGCAAGGCGCTAGTCGACCACTGGGAGCAATTTAGGGTTCAGTGTCTTGCCCAAGGACACTTCGACACATAGACCAGTGTAGACTGGGATCGAACCTCCGACCTCTCACTCCGAAAGACGACCACTCTACCACCTGAGCCACGGTCGCCCCATGTAGTCTTGACAAGTCAACATAAAAGTATTACTGTATAATGTAATTCCATGTGTTAATGAGAAGTTCAGCTCTGCTCACATCTGTCAAGATACAGGCACTCAACATCCAGACTAATCCAGTCAGCACTTGTGGATTTCAATAATTAATATAGTTTATTTCATGTTTTAAACGTCCACTTGGTCGTCACCAGCAGGTTCTTCAACTCTCTTCGAGATGGAAATGTTTGCAGACCTGAATTCCAAGACAGAGATGTTCAAGATGAGTCATACAGTGAAAACATGACAAGAATATAACTTAATAAGTTACCTACTTTCTGACTCAGTAAGTTACTTATTGAGCTTTGGAATTGTTTCAAAAATCTGTTCAGGGACTGAAAAACAATTGAGGATTTTCTATCGCAGTAGCTGAATTCTTGAAGAAAATATGTGGATTCAGGATTGTTATATCCTCTTTAAAGAAATCATTTTAGATTAAAGGCTGGTTTTTCTCACGAGAGAGCTTTCAGGGTTCAGACCTGGCCAGAAATGTCAAGAATAGAATGAGTTAATTTTGTAACATTTAATCTAATATAAAATACAATTGAGATATTTTCCTTAAGAAATTATTTACATTGACACCATGTTTTCATGCCATGATTATGGACGAGTGTAAAAGTTGGGAAGACGAACTTCTCAAGGTTATCATGTCACACTTGACAACTATCCACTTGAGCTGAAACCGACTAGAACATGAAGCAGCTTTGCTTTGCTGTAAACATTTCTTGTCGCTCCCTTTAAGAAATGGCTTGTATGAACTCAAAAGCAGGGACATTGTGAGAAGTATTGATCCTCTTATCGATAATGCAAAGATAAGCCACAACGTGACCTCACCTTAAATAGGTAAACAAACATCATTTAAATAAAGACATGAGTGCGATTAAGTGGAGAGGCTTCAATGGGGGAGGGGGGGGCGGTGTAAAGGAGAGATACAGATCTATTGTATTGGGCAATTGATCAGAAAACATCAGTCAATAATATATATATATATGAATCCTAAATTAAGTTAAGGATTGAAAAAAGTTTAATTGAAAAAAAAAAAGTGTTCCATTGTTTTTAGACATAAGTAGCATAAGCAAATACATACATCACAGCATGAAGCTTAAAGTATACAGACACACAACCACAACAAATGCCCAGAAAAGAAAAAAGAAAAAAAAAATCCTGAAAAGGTTCATTTACACGCTGAAGTCACCTCTGTAGTTCAAGTCAAACACAGCAAAGACGTTCTTAGTTGGGTTAATATATTGCTACCGAGCTGTGAGGTTTTTGGCTGAACTTTGTTTGAACTTACTGCGCGCAGAATAAAAAGAATTTGCATATAAGCAACACAATTAGACAAACATCAATCTCAGAGATGGAATGAAACATCCTGAAGGCGGTTATTGTAATTTATGAATGACGGTTCATGGTCATGGGCTGTGGTGCCAAGCGTAGATGCAGATGTAGAAGTAGGAGGAAAGCGAGATGCTTTATTGAAGATGTAGACCACAAAACCACAAAAAAAAAACTTAATTTGATGAGAAACCAGACCAGGGAGAAAGAACCCGGTGTCAGACAGAAGCGAGACATTGACAGTCGACACAGGTAACGTGGAAGAACAAGATATTGTCAATATTAATAATAACTGGTGCTTCAGCACAGACTGTTGCTTTGCATGACAATAGTAGGCGGCCACGGTTGCAGTTTGAACTGTTTTATCACGAAACACATGGGCCATTCAATTCCATTTTTAATATTGAACTATATTGGTCTGAAGCACCCAAGCAGTAATTTCTTCCAGCTAATCATCCCACAGAGGATTGTATTGCCATCTGAGGTGATCGAGATTGAGTGAGCAGTCAGGCTTGTGTTTTTCTTGTAGCCTCTTCAACCGTAACTATCCCTTATCAACTCTAAATGGTCCTAAGTTTTTTTTTTTTTTTTTTTACATGCAGATACACAGAATAAGTGTTTCAGTCTGTGATTTGCAGAGTTGCTTTGCAAATTGGTGTCCTTTATTTTTACAAGAAGAATCTGTCTGCAAAAGGTCAAGTGAGTTGAGAAAGTTCTGAACAATTAAAATGATGCAATTTTTCTTAATGTTCTCTTGATTTCTCCCTTTTTTTTTTCTTTTCTTTTTTTTTGCTGTAGTCTCCACTGAGCAGCGGGGGCAGTGAGTGGTCGCTGTCAGAGCTGGATGTTTTGCTCCTGGCCGGCACCGTCGGCCACACTCTCAGCCTGGCGGCCAGCAGCTTCGTGGAAGAAGAGCACCAGACCTGGTACTTCCTGCTCAACACGCTCTGCCTCATCGTCTTCCAGGACGTCTGCCGCAAGTACTTCAGAGAGCACCGCGGGCTCGGAGACGACGAAGAGGCGATCCTCCCTTCCAAAGACTGCCGTCCCTCGGCTCACCCCAAAGCGGGGATTTACTCGGAGAGGTGGCTGGCGTTAGCCACGCCGCCCTTCACTCTGCTGTGCTGCAGGCTGCTGCGCTCCCTCAACCAGACCGGGGTGCAGTGGGCTCATCTCCCCGACGTCGGACACTGGCTCAACAGGTTGGCTTTACCGAATTCTCACACCGACAGAAACGTTGAAAAGTTACGGCTTAGCACTATTTTAAGAAACCACGTGATGAAAAATGTTTCTTCAAGCTTTCGTTACGACAAGATATTGACTTTAATACTCAGCAGCTGCCTTCTCATGCTAAATATATTTTTCATAAACGCTTCACATTTGAATTCTCAATCAAGTCAGTATGAAGATTAAGTTTTTTGCAGCAGATTCTGAAGTGACAATGTGAGATAGCTTATTTCCAGATGAGCCTACACTGGAAGTAGTATCGTTAATAGTACAAGTTAATGGGGAAGAAAATGGTTATAATTTCACATTGAGCTGCTTATATTATCTGCAGTTGTTTTTAACGTTCACGCTCACAGCTTTTCTCCAGATAGCAACAGTAAAATATTAGCTGGGTGGCTAAGATGGATGTCAATGGTTGCTAATATACAATACCAACGGCAGACTGTGTTTTTATTTCCCAGCTCAGTAAGTGAGTTTTGAAATGAGGATCTTTTAACCTGCAAAGGAAAAGTGTGTTGAGGATATGTTGACGTGTCTTCAGGCTGTTTTCAAGTAAAAACATAAAACTTTCGTTGCGTTTCGGGGGACGGTGGTGGTCGGAGCCACTGAAAACAAAACCTAAAAAAAATGGTCGTAGTAAGTAGATCAACTGCACGTGTGTGAGCGTCATCACTCCGAGTCAATATTCTCCTGGGATTTGGTAGTTTTATAGTAGAGCGCACTGTTGGGAGTAACGTTTTCCAAAAGTAACGCAGTTTCAGTAACTTATAACTGTAATGAAGTAGTATCATTTATTAGTAATAAAACATTTGGTCATATAATAGCTAACGTGTGTTACTTCAAGTTTTAACCTGGTTCAAATTCTCTCTATGGTGAATTCTAAATTTCTTTTCTAGATGGTATCAAACCTAATTCGGACCTATTGACTTTGTTTTATTTGTGTTTGTTTGCCATGTAAAGTTAGAACACAATGTAAAGCTGGCAGGTCTCGACCTCCAAAAGCACCTTTGTCATTGTTGATAAAGCACAAGTGATGTCCATTCAGTTGAGGACATCTTTGTTGTGTGGGCTTGAATTAAAGGAGAATATAAGAATAGAAACAAACCGATAAAGGGATTGTGTGTCTTATCATGTCGGCAGGCGAGAGGTTACATTATAGTGGCTCTTACTCTTTTGTGTTTCATATGAACAGGCGTAGGCTTTAAATATTTGCAGCATCTCTATCATGGCTTACAAGATTCTGATCCTTTGTCTGCTTTTGTATGAGAGATAGTATAACACAGATTATGGTTCATGAACAATGCACACAAAATGAGAGCAAGGTCGGTAGGAAGGGAGATTGAGGCATTCAATAAATGATAATTAAAGCGTGTTATTTTAAATTGCTGACTCTATAAAAATCAGTCTAAAAATCTTTTAATTGTTTTATCACTTTATACTTCACAGCCTTTTTTTTTAAAAGCTTATTATGAGTGTGCATTTGCCAACAATGCTCACCTCCTCACCCCACAGCTGGTCACGGGCCTCCCGACTCTTTGCAAGCTGGCATTGTATCAACCCTTAAATGTCAGCGCTGACATATTGTCACCGTATAAAGCTGATGTGGCAATTGTGTAAGCAGGCAGTAATTTGCTAACAGACTTTGCCGATCCAGAGCAACATTAGCATTACTGTTTCTCGATGCTCAGTGAGTCCAGCGTTTGAGTTTTTGCTACTTTAGATTCGACCAACTCCTGGTGTAAAGTGCTAAACTTGCTGCTGCAGGTAGTAAACAGTGAGGTGATCAGAAGTCAACCAAATCTGTAAAACTGTGGGCTGGAGTTAACTAAAAGATATATTTTCTCCTCCCTTGTTTTTTTGGGAGTTTTTTTTGCACTAGTATTGGCTGAACTCCTTTAAATGACGATACTTGTGATGTCAACCATCCACATTGGCTTGTTGATGGCTTTTAGCATGCAGCGAAATGAGGAGAGACTGTTAATAGGAAAAGCTACTTGGGTGATTCAGAATGCACTTGGCAGACTTACAAAAGCAGACACACCACTTTATGAATTGCAAAAACTGGGACGGTGCGTCTCTTTTTTTTTTTGTCAATCGACACAAACAGGACGCAAGCAGCATATATACCGATGCTCAGGATTACTTCTGTTATCTATTATTTGCTTGTACCATTCACTCCCCTGACTCAGTTCTTTTTGGTTTTATCTTTTGACCTGACACAAAGCATTTTAATCTTATTGTGGGAGCTATTCACAGACGGAAAGGCTATTGATCTTCTGTCTTATTGCAGCTTAACTATATTGGGGGGGGGGGTACATTGATGCTCTGGAACATTGTTCTAGACCATCCCAGACGTGCTCAATAGGTGACATGGCTGGTGAGGACTGGTATGATTTCAGCTTCCAGGAATTCTGTCCAGATCCTTCAACACGGGGCTGTGAATTATCATGCTGTAACATAGAGTGTTGGTCGTGGATCGGTGGCACAGCAAAGGGCCTTGGGATCTCATCACGGTATCTCTGTGCGTTCAAAATGCCATCAATTACCTGACCGCCACCATGAACCACTCAATTCACAACATTGAACTCAGCAAACTGCTCACCCACACAGAGCCATACACGCCGTCTGCCATCTGCCCTGTACAGTGAAAACCTAGGATTGAAGAGAACACCTCTCCAACGTGCCACACGCCATCGAATGTGAGCATTTGCCCACTCAGGTCGGTTACGATGATGATGGACTGCAGTCAGGTGAACTGCATGCAGATGAGCTTCGCTGAGACAGTTTCTGACAGTTTGTGCAGACATTTTTTTGTCACGCAAACTCACTGCTGCACCAGCAGTCCGGGTGGCTGCTGTCAGATGATCTTGGAGGTGAAGATGCTGATGTGAACGACCTGGGGTGGTGTAGTTATATGTGGTTTGTGGTTGTAAAGCCGGTTGAATGTACTTGTAAAGTCTCACAAAGGCACTTGGAGTACCACTCATGGTAGAGAAATGGACGTTCAATTCATGGGCAACAGCTCTGGTGGACATTCCTGCAGCCAGCATGCCAATTGCACGTTCCATCAAAACTTGTGACTTCCAGGGTATAAAAATGTTTTTATTGTGGCCAGATTCTGGCTCACGTGTGCAATAATCATTTGTCTAATCGGGATTTTGATCTGCCACATGTGAGGTGGATGGATTATCTCGGCAAACGAGAGGTGTTCACTTAAGTCCGATTTATTCTCCATTAGAACAAGAAGGAAATTCAGGCACTCCTAAGATCCTACCGAACAAAATGACTTCCAAAATCTGGTTCAGCTATGCCAACTGACCGGGCCAAAGTATGTAGGTCCCTTCAGCGCCACCGTGTGTTGCACATGTTCCAGCTCAGCAATGCTGCAAGGGGGCGTGGCCTGTGACTTCAACAGCTTCTTCTTAGGACATGAACTCTCCTACCAAAAAAGTCATAGCCGGACTTCTTACTCTTATCAGAGTATACAGGGGCCTTAACACAGATCTAAACACATTTACGAACAATGTTTGAGAGAAAGAGGCCTTTTGTGTGTATATAGAAAGTCTTAGCTCGTTGAGTTCAGCTCATGAAAAATGGGAGCCAAAACACAAGTGCTGCGTTTATGTTTTGTTGAGTGTAAGTGTCGCCTATCAGTGTAATAAGTTCATTCTTCTTCTCAGAGGAAGATGGAATGCTATGAGAGATATTGGCTCTCTCTGTTGGGGCTGAAGTTAAGCTGACTGAAACGTGTTGCAGTCGTACCAGTAACAGCTCAGTAACAGGAGTGATTTGGTTGTTACAGACATGTTAAGACAACACCAATCTTTCTTTTTTTTCCTCCACCCCGACACTGAAGCATTGCAAATGGTTTTTCTGGCTGAGAAGCTGACAGGAGCCTCAATTTAGCATTTCTGTAGAGGAGAGAAAGATAGCAGCCTTCTGCCAATAGCTCAGACTGTAAGAAAACTGTGATTTCTCACAAAAGCTGTGACCGTCTTGGAGCCATTGGTATTCTGACAACAGCTCGGGCCAGTGGGATTATAGTTTGTTCTTTAACATGCACCACATTGTGGAATAGAGATGTGGATCCTGACCTTTTCCCTGTCCAGCGCTGCCCTTTCTTCCTACCTCCACTGCCTGTTTCTGGGATAATGAGATCTAGGTAGCTTCCACTGCTGTCTAATCCAGCTAATGACTAAATACATCGCCGCTATTCAACTTTGATATGTCCTTTGAGGTCTTATTATTTCCTGTCTAAGTTCAGAGTGGCATAATTTCAAACTGCATGTAGCGTTAAAACCCGGGAACAATCGAAGATTCAAGTCTTTTAAAGTTTAAACCCGTGCTGGAGAATATCATCTCATCAAAGCTGCATTCATTCTTGCACATATTTTACAGTATGTTTATCTTGAGGACTGAGTGAAAAGATCTTGTTCTTCTGTTCATTTGCAGTGTAGTCAATCAGATCAGCTTGACAGTTTCAGTGGTCAAATGTATTAATAGTTTTTGACACAGTTGTTGATGCTGACGAGACACTTGCTGTGTATGCATTTCCATTGGATGCAATATAAAAAAAAAAACACCTTTAAGAGCAGTATTAATGTTAGGTTCAAAACCTGTAAGAATGAAAAGAGAGACAACCCCAGTATCGAGAGCAATAAAGAGTCAAAACAATAAGTCAGCTTGTACAAGGACAGAGAAATGAATTCACCTCAGGAGCTGAAGTTCACCGATCTGCCCCGATCTTCATTTCTCTGCCCCGTTTTATTCAAAGTTAGAGTAGGCGGTTACATTTTCATACACAGACAAAGCAGGTTAACACTGGTTTCCAGGCCTGTGTGTGTGTGTGTGTGTGTGTGTGTGTGTGTGTGTGTGTGTGTGTGTGTGTGTGTGTGTGTGTGTGTGTGTGTGTGTGTGTGTGTGTGTGTGTGTGTGTGTGTGTGTGTGTGTGTGTGTGTGTGTGTGTGTGTGGTTACACTTCTATATGGTTCACACAGTTGAAGCAGGAGTCTCAGATAAGATGTCCCCCGGCCCAGAGGCCAGAGACCTTGAAGGGTCTCAGAGTGGTACAGTTTCAATAATACAAAGACTCGTGCCCTTGCAGGTGTGAAACAGTGAACAGTGGTTATAATAGACATGCATGAATCAACGATAACATACAAAATGTTAATTCCCATTATATCAAGTACTAATAATAAACATAAAGTACAAATTTACCTAACAATTAATCAGTCATTATTAGAGAAAAAGAGAATTTGATGTTGAAGCACTTCAATCATTTTTGGCAGTAATCAAGAGTTACATGAACAACTGACCCACACAATTATTATTATAAATTTTTTTTTTTAAATTTAAAGGGTTTTTAAAAATGAGATAATTGGAAAAAAACATTCTTACCAACACGTTAAATATAAATGAACTTCTCGTATCAGACGGCAGGTCATGACTCTTTGTTTGTCTTTTCGTTTCCTCCCCAGCTCGGAGCACAAGACCGTCCTCTCCCTGCTGTCTGCCTTCTGTCTGGTTCTCATCTACCTCCTGGTTCAAAGACGCTGCTCGTGGGTCTCCAAGATTGCCCTTGCTCTCGGACTTCTGGGGGTCTACAGCTACCGGGCAGCTGTCGGCAATGTCTTGTTTCCCTGGCAACACACCGGTCGAACTACGTCCAAGTAAGTTCCCGTGAAGCAGCGGGTCCGGCCGTGTGGTTTCATTAAAATAACGACTGACAAACTGCGGGCCCCCTGACAGGGACTTGACTTAAAGTGTGGCTGCACCGGCTCCTCGCTGCCATGCAGATGAGCGTGCAGGCTCATCTGGGACAAACACTCGGGCCTCCTCACAAACCGTGAACTCGATGAACCCCCCCCCTCTTTTCCTTTTAATTGTAGTCTCATTATTGTCACATCTCCCGTTGGTGAATCTTCCATCCCTCAGTCTTCATAAGGTTCAACCGTGTCTTCAATTAATTGCCCTGAAGAGGCATGACACGATCTATAGGTGCTGGCTTAAGTCAGCAGCCAGCAGGAGTTTGCAGCAGTATCGACAGGTCTTTTCTCCTCGTGTCTGGCGCAGGCACAGCCCCTCCCACCCCTCCTGTCTCGTGTAACTGATGAAATCAAACCCAAATTTCCACAGCACAGCACAGCGAGCCAGCTAATTGGGGCAGTGACGCTAGCAGTAATATATAACCATGGGAAAAATAGTGGAAGTATTTGTAGTTGTATTTACCATTTGTCTTCTCGATTTTATTAATGAAAAACAAAACCTGGAACTCTCCAACGCGAGGCAGCAAAAACGTTTCTCGGTAAACAAATTGAAGTGCAGTCCGGCTCACCTGAATCAATGTGATCAATGCTACTGTCGATTTAAAATCTATACATTGGTTATTTTTCATTAGACTACATAGGTATGTCCTTTTTTTGTACGTTTGTAAAGACAATCATGTTGGTGCAATAGTGTCACCCAACTTAAAAAAAAAAAAACAACATTTCGTTCTTTTGCTTCAGTTACTTTTAATAGTGGGAATGGATTACAACAATTTGTTGAATAAATAAATAAATGCTGAATTTATTCTTAAGACATTACAGAATGAGTTAATTGAAGTTAATGCACTAAAGTCCTAGTGTTTTTGTGGCCTGGTTTGTTGTGGTGCAACTCTCTTAAAATACATTTTTCTCAATAACATCATTTTTTATGGTGCACAACTTTCTTGACACAACATTATGACAACCATATAGGCACTGATCCCATGGAAAGGTTGTGCACTGGAAATAAGCAATAATAAAAAAAATCTAAAAAGATTTTCAATAAAAAAAAAAAAAAACGGGCAAATTGAACCAAGGTCTGCTGTTTCAAAGACAACAATTCCACCACTAGACCACCGGTAAAGTTACACAATTTTGAGATTCTTTGAAATTATTTAACACTGTCTCACTCAGTTTAACACCGGTTATCTCAATACACGCCGCATGGTGAGAGAGGGACGAGCGCCACTCACTCACCCAGTGGTGTGAAACAGCATGTCATGCTTCTTCAAGAGTCCTCTCACACTCATTGTGTGTAATTTAGGTGGATGTTTCTTTTTCACAGACAAGAAAAGATCGTCGACAACCTCAAAGAACTATTAACATACTTTGCATGCAGTCCTTTCTGATGACACCAGGGGGGGCTCAGCCCCACCTGCCCCTAATGACCAGTCATCCCTTTGTGGCACACAAGTAACTCAAGTTTTCTACTGGCGTCGTCGTCATAGAGATCACTGTAATGACTACTATTCTTGTTTTTCTAGTGTTTTTTACTTCTATATATAGTACGTGATGTCTCAGTAACATTATGAGAAGGTCTCAGTGGCTTAATTTTCTCTCTGCGTATTGATCAAATTCAGGCGTTTTCACAGTGTTGGAGGAGAGTATGATGCCCACTTAGCCCCCCCAAATCTCACACAACACCTGCTTTGTCTCACACAAAGCGCTCATGTCTGCTGTATTTGACTTTTGAAGGCAAGGGTGTTTCACAAAACCAAACTTACTATGAGAATTGACTACAATCTCAACATGAAGCCAATTTTAATGAAATATCCTGGTGCAAAATGATGAAATGTAAAAAGAAAACAAAAACTATATTTAGCTGTTGATTTATGAATGTTTTTACAATCATGCCCTGGCAACATGGCTTTGAGGCTAGTTTGATAGCAATGAGATTGCTAGCTTTCATGGAATTATCACTGATACCTCAGCTCGGATCTCAGTGTTGCGTTGTTTTCGCTGCTCTGAACAAATAATCAATGTTTTCTTTGTCATTTTTACAATTTGTTTGGTGGTTTGGCAGGACGGATCGGAGTCTCCCGCAGGACAGTTTTGACCCACAGGCCTTATGTTTGAAACCCCAGTTCTATCAAATTCCATTTTCAAGGACATCATTTTGAATGCCTGTTGAGCACAATAGACACTTATTTGTGTTTGAGTTATTGTTTCTTTCTTGTTATTTCAACATTTCAATTCAAATCAAATCCACCATGTTTAGAATAAGTTCAGTTCTAAAATTATGTTTTATAAGAATAATTAATACATTTACCCTCCACTTATTTCTTTTTAATAAATAGTTCTTCTCAAAACTTAAAAGCACAAGTATGCTGGACACGGGATCCCTACAGTCTTGAGGTTTTTCCTGCCACTGCAACCCCCCCCGCCATGGGCCACCCCATGTTGTGACGTCCGCTGGGTTAATTGTTATGTGAACATGTAAAATTAAGCTCATGTTTGGACAGGAAAAATCCAATTAGAGGAAAGTGTGAAATCCAGAATGATTGACCTGCTTCAGCTGCCCACAGAGCACTTAGCATTGTTGGGCACTTTCATTCTTCAGTGTGGATTTTGGGTGTCCTGCTCAATGACACTTCAACGTACGAAGAGATTGTGGATCAAACCTGCAACTTTGTGATTGAAAGTCTCCCAACTGACCAGTCTGACTGAACACTTCTCACCTTGTATTGTTTATGGTATCAGCAGGTATAAATACATGACCACATCCTGAGGGAACAGTCTCGTGAGTTCAACCTAAACCATGCTGAAGGTACCAGCAGTCTTACATGGAAAAGTAAAGTCCCTCATTGAAGCATCGATTCCTTGACTAGGGCCCCACTTCAGTCGACAAGACGGCCCACCATGTCAAACTAATTCACATATCAAGATCGCATCAAATTGCCGGCAGAGTCGAGATAACAAGAACGAGAACGCACTGTTGGAGGCATTTGGACTGGAAATGGAAATGACTGCAGAGATTCAACATCCAGACACTTTGCCTTCAAATGTACTGCCTAATAAGGAAGGTGGGATTTCTTTTCTTTTTTTTTCTTCTTCTTTTTTTAGTTTGGCAAGGTTTCAGTCATCTTATCTCAGTTCAAAAAATGGGTCCTCAGGTGCCTTTGCCGTCATTAAAAGCTAATTTTGAGAAGAGTTCTGATTGCACATGTGGAAGCCCTTTGGGTGCGTCCCTCCGGGAGAGAAACTTCAGTACGGGACTCACAATTCCTTATCAAACATACTAGGCGCATAATCACATTCACTTTACATGATTAAAGAGTTTATCCAGGGCCAACCCTTCAGTGTCCAGAGCATTTGGGATGTTTTGTGCCTCTTTATGCTCATCCTGCATATTGAATCGTCGACTTAATTTAGTATTCGTGAAGAAAGATGCTTTTGTGTTGCACATTACCGGGCTTTTTATGAAATTGTCGTCGGCGTCTAAAAAGGGTGGAACTCTGGGATGGTGTTGCCCCTACCTGTGGTGATTCCTCATTCTGCCTGGCACAGTCGTCCACTACTAACCCCTGCCAGAAAATAATAAGTGCTCAGGTCTGCACACAGTTCTCCTGTCTTCCTCTCCTGACCCCCACTCATCCACCACCACAGCCTGGCCTCCCCTCACCTCTCCCCCTCTCCTCGGCCGCCTCTTCTACCTGCTCACCTAATTAAAAGCTGGACCTCTCACCCGTACCCGAACAAAGACACCTGACAAAAAGCCAAGCTGGGATACTGGATCCCTTTTCACGAACTGAATGATTGACAGGGTGACGGTCGACCCGGCCCTACAGCTGGGTTTTTTGTGTCACATTTCAACCCACTGGTCACCACTAAACTTGTGCTCAAGGACTTATTTTAGATTTATTTCCACGGTGTTGATTCTTTTTCTTAACTAAAATATAAAGTTTTGTGTTAGGATTTATGTCGTCTCGCTTTACTTTAGTGTTCGAGTCACAATGTTCGGTCCACTAAACTAGAAGTGCCACGCTGATTTTAGTTCGGAGGATACATGCAGTCCGATTGGTCTCCAGTGCAATAAAAAAAATAACCTTAATGGGACTTTTTTTTTTTTTTTTTTTAGTTTTACGGCAAAATGGTACAAATACATTCTGAACATTTTAGTAAATATCTTTCCATAAGACATGAACAACCTGGAACTTAAGAATAAGAAGTGCAATTTCAACAGTATGCCATTTTTAATGATTGCACTGAAATATTGTTCCATTTAATGCCATTGATCAAATGACTTTTTGCTTCATTTGACTATCCAAATGTGCAGAACGACGTGAAGTTCCTATTTGTGACTGTGCAATCTGCACATATACTGTACGATGAGCAGAGAAAAGTGTTCGCTCTGTTGGATTTTTTTTTTTTCTTGTGTCTGACAACTGTGATTTGGTCTGAAGTTTAAAGTGGGCTTGACTCATACATGAAAGCGAAAGGCTCATTTATGTTTGACATACACACAAAAACGAATGAGCATTTGGCAGTTGATCCTGTGGGGAATATTGCTCTTAACAAGCATATATTCATATATCAAGAAAAGGAGTAGAGTTCCTTCTTAGAAACCAGAAAGACGTCCGCGATGACGACAATGATAGGATGTTGCACGAATGTTGAGATTGAGGAAGATGCTCAATCTGAGGCAGCGTAGCAGGTATTTGTGATGGTCTGTTAAATACCTGGAGGTATCACACTGTCAATCTCTGAATACTTCTACCGTTTATGGGATATTAATCTCAGCATTGCTGGCTACCAGTGATCCTGCTCAGATAGATGCAGAGTGCTCACAGAAGGCTTCACGTGTGTCTTTGTGTATTGAACATTTCGACTTCTTCCAGGACTTCTGCACTTGAATTTCTTGTGATGTATGAAATATCCTGGTCAGGATTAACTTTCCTCTTGCAGCCTTTGTAATCTACTATCATGTTGTGAAATATACTTAAGTATTGATCTCTTTTTGTGAAATTACTAACTCTGCATTTAACCTATCCCAGGGTTTGGCAAACTTCATGACCAAATACAATTTGTCTCAAACTGCAAACCCTGTTAATTATCTTATTTAAAAAAAAATTATCAATAAATTGAAAAAATACTATACATATAAAAACAGATATATTCATGAAATGGCATAAGTACAGTTTAATTATATTTCATTGCCCTTTTAGCTTTTGAAGCCAATTTTTTGGGGGATTCTTCTTCTTGTATTTCATGAATTTTCTAGCTTTGGTTATTTTATGCATGTATGGCAATAAAGTAAAAATGAAAGCTAGATTTGTATAAAAAAAAAAAAAAAAAAGCTTGAGGGAGCTGCTACAGAGGCACATGTGTGGCTCCAGAGTTGTTTGAGCACCTCTGATCTATCCTATTCATCTTTAACTTTAACGAGGAAGACTGAAGCCCGGGATCAGGGGCCTTGCTCAGGTACCCACAGTGATAACTTGCGAGCAGCGGGATTCAATCCGGCAAACCTCCAATCCTACCTCTGCTTCTCCATCCACTATGGCACCACTGCCGCCGCATGTTTTCACATCATCGCCCTCAAATTTGCTCTCATGCTGCTTTTCTTTCAGCACCGCATCACTGAACTCTCCGAAGCCGCAGGCCAGGTTGGCTTTATGTTTGCCGCTCCAAACTCTATAAACAACAATAACAACAAGGCTCTCATAACACAGAGCGTTACACATTTGCGCAGGTTTAATGAAAAAGAAATCTCATAACTATCTGTTGTACACCATTATAATACATGTCACTCATTGCTCCGTATGTAGGTGTTTATTTTTAAACTTTAACAAAAAGATGCTTTGTTTGAATCGTTTTGGTGTTTTCAAAGAACTAATTCATGAAACGTATGCCTCTTGTAGATTTGGTGTCTGAGCAGCGGTGCCCAGAAATGGAGAGAGAAAAAAAAAATAATCGTTAGTTTTTCACATCTGAATTTTTTTTCTCTTCACACTGTTCTGTGCATGTAAAAGAGAACAACTGTTTAATGACACCCTTTTCAAGCCTGCGTGTCTTTAGTTGGTATGTGTGTTTTATCAGAGTAAAGCCCCCCCCCCCCCTGATAATTCCCCGGTTCCCTCCTCGCCTTCCCTTTGTGCCAACTGCCTAATTGCACGGTTGCATCTTTCAAAAATGGCTAATGGGGTTGAGGACAGCCAAACGCTCCTCAGTTTAACAGCTCAAAGATCACACGTGGATTGATGTGGCTGTGGATACAGTTTTTGTCTTCTTCTTATTTTTTGCTTTGGGCTGCGCTCTGGTTCCCTCCCCGTGCGCAACCCACCCTTCCTTATGGCAGCGTGAGACGTGCACCTAAAAATAGGCGACTGGCAGGCAAAGTTGTTTAACAGGGTAAGTTTTGTACTTGGCATAATTTGTAGTTAACTGGATATTGAGCGATCGCTGATGAATACCTGAGGCTGACAACATAAAAAAAAAAAACCTAAAGAAAGCTGCAATAAAGGGGCCGTAAAAGACAAGGCAAATGAAGATTTTGTGAATGCCTCTGTTGGAAGGAGCTCCACATCAAAGCAGCCGGCTGATTGCCAAACCCGTCTCAGGTTGTGCACATCATAGCCAAAGTTTTCCTCAATAGTCGCCCTCTGCATCGATGGTACATTCTCGCCAAACATAAAGGAGCGTATATATATATATATATATATATATATATATATATATATATTCTTTACGTTCATAGCCTGTATCTGCATGTCGCCCCAAATGTGACCCATTTCGTCGCGTACTGCTTGATCTGGAGAGGAGCTGTTGTGCAGTTATTCAATTTAAAAATATTCATGCATACCGAACCCGCTTTAAAATGGAAATGTATTCCGACTCGTCTCAAAACACCTGTGAACCTTTGCCACACACACACACTCTTGACACCCAAATAGAATTCAGTGTTATTACCCAAGAGGTACACCATCCTATAACCCTCCTGCAAAGTCAGTTCGGAGTTAGCGCGACGTGTCAACAGTCACATTTAACAAATTATTATCCTCCGCTGGCATGTAAACGACGGGACAGCAAAGCAGCAGAATGACTCTTAATGAACATGAATGAACAGTTACTTTGAACCTACCGTTGTGCATCTTGTGCACTTGCTGCCATTCCACTGCAGGTGATTAACGTTGAGTTAGTTTCTCAGAAAGCCAACCAGACTAAAGAAAATGAAGATGGCGTTTTGGACTGTTTGGACAGAGGTGATTTCATTCACTGCGATCTTAACATACATGAATGTTTGATATCTGTGGAGAAATTAGCAAACAAATCTTCACTTTGAAGGTTAAATATGTTTTAGCTGTTCCTTAAAAATGTATTTATTGGGAGGGAAAACCAGAGCAATTCTTTTGGCTGTAAAGTTGAAGCAAGAAAGATGTAAAGATCTGGTGGGTTCTTGTTTAATGAGATGTTTTTCTTTCCTCCCTGAACATTGGTATCTAGTTTGGCAGATAGGGTAAACAGTTCTTTGAGAAATAAGAGACAGTTTCTATTTTAGTATGCTGTATATTTATGACCTGGCACACAAAGGCATTATAAAACTGCAGAACAAAGAAAACGTGTTACAAGTTTGGGGGGAAAAAAATACACAAGGATGAAACAAGGCAGAGAAAGCTGAGAGTGTTTCTCCATTTCATCCTCCTTCCACATGGTCTACCTTCTCTCCTCCATCACCTCCGCCTGAGCTTTCCTCTCAGGTGTCTTCACCTTGGACGAGGAGCTGAGTGCATTCAGCTGGAGGTTCCTGTCCAAGAGGACCTCGGTGTCCAGTCCGGACCTCTCCTCTCCTCCTCGGACTTGTTGAAGCGGCTCTCCTCTCTCCGCCTGAAGCTCTCCTCCTTCAGTCTGACCTCCTTCAGTTTGCCCATCCATTCAACTTCCATCTCGTGAAGCTGGAAGGAAAATTGTGAAGAGGACCATTGAGTTCATCTGAAAACAACTCGCTGTCATCTGCAGCTCGTCATTTCAAACAGTAAATATCCAGAAACATTTTTTTAAAATAGCTACAGTTGGGCAAAATGGTGGAAGTAAAATAGTCAGCTGGGCGACTTGCTGCTGGTGTTTTCTTGAGGAGAGCTTCCTCTTCAGCAGCCGCCTTCTTCTCCCTCATATTCCAGCGCACCTCCCAGTACTTGTTGCTGTCAGCCGTCATTCTGTCACTCGGAACTTTCAGCTGGCCGTATCTCCTCTCCTTTAAGGCCCCGTTTACACAACAACGTTTCACCCTTGGTTCTCGGACCCTAATTAAACACACAACAACATATGCATCAATACTTGTAGGCATATATTTCCATCACTCTTAAACTACAACCGACGACATCGAATCTTTCGCTCACTACAATACTGTGTGACTGCTTCTCTCTGACGGAGCTATGACAACCCAAGAAGGTCAAAAAAAAACTCAAAGTCAAACCCAATAGACTATTAATGTTATGACATTCCAAAGCCAGGTAGAACAGGGCAGAACAGATGTTCACTCTGCAACTGTAGTTTTTCCCACTCAGTCCCAGCAGCATTTTAATAGTTTCCACTTCATCGTGCTCAGTTTGATCCCTTCAAAAGACCAGAGCTCAGACACCTTCTCCCCCCTCCTCTTCCTCCTTCCCCCTCCCCTCCTCCTCTTCCTCCTCCTCCTCCTCGAGTGTCAGCTTCAGAGCGCTCCTCTGGCGGTGAATAACTTGTTTTGCCTGATTCTCTGTAAGTGTTAGCCTGACGAAGGTGATTGATGAAGGAGGGGATACACCAAACATGCTAAGGGGATTGGACACTGACTTACCTTTTCTTATTCACTTCGCTGGAGCTCCAGTGCTTGTTTCCAAGGTAACATGAGATCTGGGCAGCTCTGCAGCTTGACAGGATACTATTTTCTGTCCACCGTTAGTGCTATTAAGGTTTCAAAAAGCAGCAAATAAGATAAGATTGATTCAGCTGGGTGTGACTCAAAGTCAAGCAATGTGAAGAGATGCTCCCAGGACTTAAAAACCCTGAAAACTATTCAAGTTTGACTACTCCCCCCCCCCCCCCCCATAATTTTAAATATTCATGAATACAGAGGCAAGAATCAAAACCAAACATCCCATGGTGTTATTGATAAAGAGTTTAATTTGATGCTCTTCTGCAGAGCTCGTGTGGGAATATTCCATTACGAGTGCCTGGCAACACAAAAACAACAATACAAGGACTTTTTCATTAAAATAGTGACCCTTTCTGATTCTCCATGTATTCTATGAATATATTAACAATCCTGCGGTGCACCTTAGACTTGGACCTTTATAGCGATGTTTTTCAGAAGTGAACTACTTGGTGTCTGTTGTAAAGAGATAACGTCTTATTCAACAATCAATCATCATCTGCAGGCAAAACAATGAGAAGAACTAAGACAAAAAAATACAAAAACTATTGAAATAATCACTCAAAATCACTGAGTAACCAATACACAGTTGTCTCCAGTTATCTCTTCAATAAGCTTTATACATCAAATCTTAAGTCTGTTTAAGCCTTCTTACACACTTTGTTCAGCATTTTAGTTGTCTGTTTGCACGACAACGGTGCTTGGAGCCACTGAAAATGGAACTTTTTGGAAATAGCTCCCAAAGTGGAGCTTTTCAAAAATGCTCCGACTCCGTCTGAATGGAACTGAAGTAAAACACAACTTTTGTGAAACGCTGCTGCTGCTGCTGTGCATGTGCTCCACAGCCGCAGTTTAATATTTCTTCTGCACGAATAGATGGACAGTTACAACAATGGCGGCCTCCAGAGTGTCTTGACTACCACTCCATATTCTCCTGGGACTAGTTTAATAGTTGACAGTCACTTGGAATAACAATCCAACTCCGCCTTGTACAAATGTCAGTGTATGCCCATTGCTCATGTTTATTGCCTATTGCATATTTTTGATGCCAAAAACCAACCACCATGCCATTTCCTGCCTCATCTGCTAGCGACATAGTTTTCAAAATGTTGCTGTGTAAATGCGAAACTTTGATGAAACGAAAGCGCAAAAATGTCGCATTTCCACTTGAAACGTAAATATGTCGTGTAAATATGACCTAATTTGACCGACTGAGCATGTTTTTGTGTAATGATGGTAAATCATATCTCGAAAAGGCCTACGGATGCACAGGGAGAATATTGAAACTCCACACAGACTCCA
This sequence comes from Blennius ocellaris, assembly GCF_963422515.1. Classification (NCBI taxonomy): domain Eukaryota; kingdom Metazoa; phylum Chordata; class Actinopteri; order Blenniiformes; family Blenniidae; genus Blennius; species Blennius ocellaris. Next base: position 16,680,375 of record NC_137658.1, on the reverse strand, counting down.
AGCCCAGCCTCAGACACACTCAGACACGGGACAGATGTACATTGTAAGTGCTGCAAGTTTATCCATCTCCCTGGAGAAATTCTAAATAAATTAGTCCGTTTTACCCTGCTTCCAGTAGTAAGACAGTTGACTTATTTGTCCATAAGCCAGTTAAGCTCTCCCACCCCTGTAAACTCTCTTGTCATTGATCCGAACCCTTGGTTAAAACTCTAATCTGAATTTCACTGGCTACAACAAACTTTCTTAAACATGGTTCAAATCACCCCACAAAGAGGATCGGATCAAGAACACTAAATACCTTGATCAACATCTATTAAAAAGAAGAAAAATAAATACATCCAAAAAAAATGTTTTTTAGTGTACAGGGACAGCAGAGATGGCTGGTGTGATCTGAGCACATTTTTCAGCAGAGTAATTTTCCGTGTCGGCTTGCTTGGCAAGATAAACTTTGATCCATTGATTAATGAAAATACTGAGGCTGCACTATTGCCATATCTGCTTTAATTAATGTGTAATGCCCGGCTTGGCTTATTAATCTTATTGGGGCTCCCTGGGTTGGGAGCATGTCAACAAATATCATGCAACCAGTAGCCAAGTGCTTCCTAAGCATTGTTCTTAATGAATGTGCTGCTCGGGGAAACACAGCTGGGCAACATTTCCATACATTTACTTCTTACTTGTTACTGTGGTTTAGTTTGCAGTTTGAAAAAGTTGGAGACAAACCCCCCCCCCCCCACTTCATTTCAAAGTCAAAATGAATGTGATGATGGTTGATGCCACTCATGGTCAATAACAACTTCACTTTGCTGATTATAGTTCTTTTGCATACTGCCGCTACCGTACACCAAACTTTAAAAAAAAAAAGCAATAATTTAGAACAAATATTCACCATAAGACTTTTTTGCATATTAAACAGGTTTTTGGCAAGTTTGTAGGTTTCCTTTGGAAAACAACAACTTTATTTTGATGTTTATTTAGCTGCTATTGCACTCATAATCTGGAGTATTTTTTGGCCACTTCAAAATTAACTGAAAGGTTTCTTGAGCTAATTGTTCTGCAAACGAGTCCACTGGCCTGTCTGTTCACCTTTTGTTGGTTGGTTTGCTTGTTTGTTTATACCCTAACAACCACCAATTACTCAATGGTGCAATAGAGGAATGTATTTTTCTCTGCAAATATTAAATCCTCAGTCAGTCATCGTAGCGATTGATCTATAATTTGTTTGTCAGTCCCGCCACTTTGTTGTGGTCAAGTAGGATAGTTTTTTCTGGAAGGTGGACTCAAATGCCAGATGCCGCCGTTGTTAGCAGAAATAACTAAAAACCAACGATTCAAAAGCACAAAATCTTGGAGATCGCAGCAAAGTAGAGATGATGTAAACTAATGATGAGACCCTGGAAAGCAACCCATGCAGAAGATGCCCAATATCAGTGGTGTGCAGTCAGAGGCAGCAGGGACGAGCACTGCTAGCCTTGTTAAATGGATTTTTCTTCTTTTTTTTTTATAATTAAAAAGTGATTCTGAAACCTGTGTCTGGAATCAATTAGTGACTTTAGCAACTTTATCCAGAAGACGACTGGTTATATTTTGTGGAGCTCAAATCTCCTATGTCCTCCAAACGCATCACAGCTCCTTTCCCCTGCAGGGCGAGCAGAGGAAAGCATTGCTCACCTCTGATCGAAGCTGGACGCTGCTATTGGGTTCAAATGTTGAGTGACAGTGTCAGCAGCCAATCAGATTGTGAGGTGTTATTGACGGACCGCCTCAGGGCCAGCAGAGTTTCTCGTGCTGGTCTTGCTGTCGTCACTGAAATGAGCTTGACTGATTGGTCCACGGGCAGGTGGTGATGACGCTCTGTTATTATCTGCTACTCTGGAGGTGATGGCAGCTAGTTTAACAGCAAGATCAGCTGATATGATAGCGGATCTGCTTTGCAGAAGAAATAGAAATCGTGAGTAGAGGAAGAGCGACACCAGAAATGGATGCGCTAACTCAGACCAACAAAGGCATGACTCCCAGTCCATGTTCTCTCGCCTCTTGGTCGTTCTATAGTTGCGAGTCACTGTAATAACAATTCATCTTGGTCGTCTCTCCATACGAATGTCCACAAACTCGCCATTGTTAACGTTTATAGCGTTTTGTTCTCTGCTGCCTGTGTGTGTGTGGTTTCATTACAAAAAAAATCATCAACCGGGTGTGGCTATACGTGCCTTTTAGCATTTCTGGTGTTTCCGTGTACAACGGACATCGTTTTCAAAATATTACAGCGTACACGCAAACATTTCTGTAAAGGCAATAACAACGAGTGTTCACTTGAAACGTCATGTAAACGTGGCCTGAGTTCCTCAAGAGATTGTTCGCTGTTTGAAAGTTCCCGACCACTCTTCTTGAAGTGAACGGGAAATAGATCAGGGCTGGAACTTGATGATTTGCCCGTGGTCTGGTTGAGGCTGCCTTTCTCTATTGCTGGCTGCTCACAGATAACAATGCAACATTTGCTACATGGTTAATTTAAATAGGAGCAGCGAATATCGAGGAATCTGATAAGCAGAATTCTGCCTCCTTCACACCTTCAACTCTCACGCACATCAAGTCTAATCGGGAGACTGTTGATAAAACGGCAGCCCCTCAATAAGCGGCTACAGTTGGGAAAATTGCATGAACTGCAAATTGCTTTTATTACTCCGAAACAGAGAACAGCTTATGCATTCTGCTCTGGAAATGTCAACGCAAACAAGATGCCTTCCAGCATACAGAATCTTCGGGGGGAAGATGTTCATTGTTTCAGTGTGATGTGGATTAGTTCGCCAGTCTCCGAGAGTTACAGCTTCAGGTTTCAGAGGGAAAATTGTTATCCCACGAGTTATATTTTCCACCCTGCCTACTCTGGTCGGTGTATTTGTACGATGGTGATCACACTAAATGCGACATAGTGGTTGTTTGGCGATGACGATGACCAGAGACGTGCTGGTTAGCAGGATGAGTTCGTCATTTCCCATCCTGGCCACTCAGCAGCTCCCGGCCGTCATTGTCCTTGTATTTAAATCAAATCTGGACTCGGATTTTCTGCTTTTCCTTTGCATAAAATAATGATGACCACAATCCTCGCCATATTGTAAGGGGAGTTTTGAATAATGAAGAATAGTGCTGTATGGAGCATATTACTCTGGTTCTGTCCTCCGCTGGAACAGGTTTCCATAAAACACTCTGATTAATAATACATGTCCAATACTTGCTGAACTCCTTCAGGGTCAGCTATTATCCTGTAGTACCTTTGCAGCTTTGTCTGCATCCTGCTGCAAAAGAAACTGTGTGATTTCCTTTCACTGGAGACACGTCATGCTCTTGAGCAGAGCGTTTTCTGAACATACAAAGGCACTTGTTGGAAATATATGCAGAGACGACTTTGCACGAAGGTGAGACATTGTTTTGAAGGCTGTCTTGGGCTCCGGTGGTGAAATGACCTTTTTTCTCACAGAGTGAGAAAAGTGCAAATGGATTCAGTTGGTATTCCAGTTTTGGGAATTCTGTGATACTGTGCAAGCAGGCTGGCTGGTTCAGCCTATTATGATATTTATTGATACTGAGCCATTTGCGAGTTTAATAGTCGGCCTAAGGTCAGAGGCTTTATGTGTTGTGAGATGTCCATCAACTTCTTCCTCCTGTTCATCTCCCACATGCCCTGAAGGAACGTCTTCAAATGCAGGACGCTTATTCAGCCTCATTAAAAAAAGATTGGTGGCAAAAAGATCGAAGTCACTGTGACCTCATATTTGTCTCATTTCTTGTCAATGACATTTCACACTTTCTACTGTTGATACAATATAATATCTTCTGAACAGCTTTTTCAAAGTAGTGTAAGAAAAACAAGAAGATATTTTAGACACCGTTGCCTTTCTTTGCCATATTTGGACCATTAATCATTTAATCCTCTCTGCCACAGTGCCTACGGGTGAAGTTGACATTGTCAAACAACTGCCAACCTTCCAGAACTGACAACTCCTGTAGATTTGAAAGAACGTCTAGAAATCTCCACACAATATTATTGGTTGATGCAGATAGACAAGAGCATGAGTCCACAATGACAAACAACCGTTTCATCCAGTTTACATTTGCACTGTCATCATCTGCTTTTGAAGGGAGGCAAACACACACACACACACACACACACACACACACACACACACACACACACACACACACACACACACACACACACACACACACACACACACACACACACACACACACACACACACACAGAAAACTATGTTCAGAGTCAGTGGCTTCCTGAAGACTACCCCAGACCAGGCACTGATGTGCAATAGAGAATAATACATGTTTCTTGCTGTGCCACCCGAGAGCCAGAAGGATTTTTACCTCTGACCTTGTCGTTTGAACACAGAGATTTCTCCTGAGATGGTGAGACCTTCACAGAAAGAAGAGAATATATTTACCATGGCTTTCAACATCTTACAGTATGTATCCATCTGTGATTTAACATGACTTCGGTGATTTAACAAGACTAGACACAAACATAATATCTACATAATGATTTTAAAAATGTGTTGTTTTTTTATAAGATGTTTGGGGACACTGTTGCAGAACTGAATATTGAATATTTGCTAATGAAAGATCAATTAACTTTGTTTTTTTAATATTAGGGGTGTGACTTTTAGTTTATATTTTTCATATTTTTTTCATGTCCTTCATTAAATGGCACATTTCCTAAAAGAATCAAAGTTTTGTTAAAACAGATTTTACTGGCTGGACACTTTTGAATTGAGAGTGGACATGCAAAAGTCAAACAAAGATGGAATAAAAGATAAAAACTGGTAACAACCCCCCCCCCACACACTAAGTCCAAAGTAAAGGCTCACTAAGATATGCCCGGAGCAGCTGTTACTGTAAAGTAGATTGAATGATAAGATGGAGACCTCAAGGTCACATTCATAAAGGAACAACTCATAAGACACATAAAGACAGAGGTGACAGCAGCCGGAGAGCTCAGCTGTGTAATATCCTCGAGGTGTTTGCTCTAATGTGTTGTGGTGCAAACAGAAGAGACCCGCTCACCCCCGGACCTCGGCGTAGGCTTGTGGGACACCGAGTACAGCTTTGTTTGAGGACATCAGGTTGTGATTGAAGATTTAGGTCAGAAAGGCTGACATTTACCGCGGCGCAAGTCCTGTGAGCTTTAATAGTTGGATATAAAATCTTGAAATGTGCCGTTAAATTTACTGGGGGCTTCTAAAATAGAACTGGGATGTGAGCGAAATGTTAATTATTCTTGGTTGTGTTGGAAAGTTTGGCCCCTGTAATTTTTCGAATTCTTCGATTCAAACACACAGAGATTCACAGCAATCAAGACTGATTGTACTGTAATAAAAGCCTGAATGTCGACTGCACCCTCCACCGGTAGACGAGACATGTAACTATGAGCAGCGCCTCGTCCTTTCCATTCTTTTGATAATTAAAACTATCTGCGCTGAATGAAAACCAGAGGTGACAATATAGGCAGCGCTGTGTTGTAAATGACTCTGCTTCTGTTTGCAGAGGATACGATTAGGTCTCATTCTCCTCAGGTGATTTTTCCTTGAAAGTGCAGTAATTTTCTTAACTTCATTACCTCTTAATGCTTCTTACTTCCACTCAATCCATTATGGAACGGGATCCAGCATCTTGTTGTTTCTTGCTTTCGTCGCCCAGGGTTTGTTGTCTCTTTGTTGTTTACATAAAGGATAATTTACACACTCCTCATTTTTTTGGACTAATAATAAAAAGTGTAAGTTAATTACAGAGCAGGGGTGAATGGGGAAACATCTCTTCATTGAAGCCTCCCTGGATAGGAGTATGTGCTGGATGCCGAAAATGGAAATGAGACTAAATGTAATTGCCTTCATAATCGAAAGCAATTTTCCTTTAAAGCTTCAATTTGGGGCTTTTTCAGTATATAAATAATTGATAGCTGGGAGAGGGATTTTTTTTTTTTTTTTTTTTTTGTGAAGTGAGCTTTTTAGAAGACAAGTTCATGGAAACTTGTTTTTTAACCTTTTAGTCACTTCAGACGTGAAACACAGACTTCCTGTTGGGCACCACAGGACACACATTACAGATCCTGTCCTTCTGTAGCTCCTGCTGACTGTGTGAAGTCTGAGAACCTTGAAGGACAAACTCTGCTTTGTTAAATGTGTAGCGAAACAGGTCAAATCAGGAAAAAAAAGTCAGATTATTGTGATTTTTCTCTGTACATTTTAGTTTACCCAGCTATTGTCACTGAGAGCCACATCGGGGGGGCATTTTATGAGATTTTATCACTGCAATTATCTGAGACCTTCTATAATCGCTTGTTTTTCTTAGGTTCAATAAAACTGTGTTGACTTACATTTTTTAATATAATTTTATGCAGCGCCTCGCATTAATGTAAAAATGCAGCACTTATATTCTGCTGTACAGCTTTAAACACTTAAATCTTTTTTATTTCTTTCAAATTCTCCCTCAAACATCCAGTCGTGTTACCTTTTTTTTGCAACTCAAAGAAAACAGCTGCTATTATTTAAAAAAAAAAAAAAAAGTTTTTCCGGAGAGAAAGTCAAGCCAAGCCACTCTACAAAGATTCGCCCACTCGGCACAAAGAGCAAGCTGAATCACAAAACATTCAATCAATGGCGATAAATCTAGCCCACATTTAAAAATCCATATATAGTTTTTGGGAATCGATGTATACCACCAAAACATATTATTGCAATATTAATGTGTATCCATTTTTGCATTGGTGCACTTATGCATTGGTTGAATTCCAAAACTCATCTTTGCTTCCATTATTATTTTTGTATTGACAACCAGTTTGTTGTTTTCGCATTTTATGTTGCAGGGTTGAGAAAAGGGCCCTCTCAAAGCAACTACTGGTAACGCTAAGAAAAGGCCTAAAATGCAGCTAATAGACTTTATTGACCGATGTCTTTGACGTCTTTCCCAATATTCCATTGTGGTTAATGTACTTTTACATGAGAGACACAGTTTAAATATCAGTAGTATGAATATTTATAATCAGTCACCTGGCTGGATATCATCACGGCTTCTTTTGTGTTTTCAATTGTTTCAAATGATCTAAAATGGTCCTAACTTTTAGGTACTTCACATATAGAAACGTATACTGAACTAAAGACGTCCCTCTTTTCGGTCCGATTCCGAGCCTCATTTTCAGTTTTCAAGACGGGATGCACACGGTGAAAGTTAGCATTAACTACATTAGTGACTGTTTCAATGATTTATTAATATTGACATTATTGAGTTGTGTGTGCATATTTCAAGTTGCGTCGTTGTTTCGAATGAAATCCTACAACTTGCAACAGCTTCACTGGACGCCTTCTGTTTGTCTGACTTGCAAAGTCACAATAAACTGGAACTTAACGAGGTTAATTTGAGGAAGTGGCATCAATCTAAGGTAGGAACTTCAAATAACTACTAATTTGCCAACCTGAAAACAGTCTTTACCTAAAACGTACGGATTCCTCCTCATGGGTTTTTCTGTTGACTTTTCGTTAGACCCGTCTCAATAATGTGAGTGTTTAAGCAGATTTAGCTTCCCACAACAAAAAAATAAGTCGGCAAGCACACAGTCCTCGGGCGAATAGAGAGAGGAACAACTTTTGTTCCGTGATACGGAAACGAGAGAGAAACACAACAAAAAATGCTACTTTCCAGAATGAAGACGAAAGCGGCGGGTGTATGTTCTGGTGGACAGGGGAAGTCTCCGGACGAACAAGTGATTGAGCGATTAAAAAGAATAGTCGGGGAGCTGACAGAGAGAAAGATAACACGACGCCGTGGATGCTTCTCTGACCGCAAAACAAAACAAGGTCAGAGGGATGGAGGGGGGGATGTTCTGTTAACAACAAATGACAGACTACATGGTCTGGCCACAGCAGTGTGTGTCTGAGCAGAAGGAAACAGCAGAGTTGGTGTTCTCCAGCAGGAGAAAGCAAACCCGCTGCAGCAGGAGTCCTGTCAGGGAGGCTACCTGAATAATGAATCTGTGAGCTCAGACCTTTCGCTGCCATTAGATGACATCGAGAAAAAGATTTAAAAAAAAAAATTATACATGTGAAACTTGACAGCTTTCCGCCTCAGCCTGTCATTAATTCTCAAAGCAGATTTCAGGATTGCCGTCTGGATTGTTTCACTGCCTCTTACAATCTGTAAGCGCCTGTTAGTGTCACATGACCCAAAAACATGCTGTAAATGTGTTAACGCCACCATTTCTTCAATTGCCGTGCAGCGGCAACCGGCACAGACAAAGCAACGGCTTTGAGAAAGTGTGTTCTCCTGCAGCGAGTCATTCTCTTCCCGGTCTCATTGCTTCAATTATTAACATTGCATTGACACACTGCATACCGAATGAAGGACAGGTTATGACTCGCAGTCATATAAGGAATCCTGTCGAACACAAGACGAATTTAATTAAAGCGGTGAACTTTGAAAACCTATTATAACGAAAGGTCTGTTAAATGTTCATGGAGCACATGTGTGTTACTGCGAGGGCTTCTCCACAGTCGTGCCAGGAAGTGTAAGTGATCCATTTATTCACGTTTGTTTGTTTTGGTCATTTAAGTAAACCCAATTTTTTGAAGTGTAACTCAGCTTTTTTTTTTTTTTATCGAAATAGATATGATAAGAGGTTTGATACATTTTATTGAGCTTCTTGCGATCGTGTTAAGTCGTTGGATGAAGCTGGGTTACTTTGTTCTCTTCAAACTCCAAAATCCATCTCCTGACATTTAATTGCTAAACAAGTGGGGAGATACAGCGAGGCAGCCACAGTCTGCCTCTCAGAGTCACTCACTACAATTACTTGAATATTGAGCTTGAAGGTTCGCGCAGGGGAGAAAATCGATGCTGGCCCGCTACAAAGGTGAAAATGACACAGTCTCTCCTCCGTCTCTTTTAGGGGAACAGTGGAGGCACGCTTTGTTTACGTCTTCGTTTTGGGCATCCTCTTCACGGGCACCAAGGACCTGTTGCGATCGCAGATCATCACGGCAGACGCCAAGCTGAAGAGCAGGGGATTGTGGGAGATTTACAGTGGCCTTGTGTTGCTGGTGTCGCTGCTGTTCCGTGCGCACAACCTGCCGGTGCTCGGCTGCTGCCTGCTGATCCAGACCCTGATGGCTCAGTTCATCTGGAAGAGGCTCCACTACGACGCGGCCCAGACCACCATCATGCACTACTGGTTCGGTCAGGCCTTCTTTTACTTTCAGGTAGGAAACAAATGTCCTCACATACACGAGCAGCATAAACGGTGGGGCTTTATGAGGGCCTGCAGTTTGCATTTGATTAGGATTTCCCCTGGTCGCCCCACTTTTGGAGGTTTTCCAACTGGGACCAGAGACTGGGGTCGACCGAGGAGCAGCTGGAGAGATTTTACTTTTCTTGCTTACATTTATTACTTTAGAGTCCGTCTTTAAAAAAGAAAAAAAAAAACATTAAATTATGTAAAGGAAATCTGTCGGAAAGTGTAAAACTAACATTGTATTTCCAAACAAATAGATGAATAAGCTGCTCTTCTCAGTGAATGTCTTGAAAACACACAATGTTGTTGTCTCAACATCCAAATGGTACAAAAACTATGTTCTCTCTATCAGAAAAAGGGTGTGTTGTGTCATTATTATTATGTTGTAACAGTTTTCAGGAAACAAGAAGAGGCTATAGTTGACCATATATGGTGACTTGCCTCATAAAAGGTTAATTAGTGCAGTGAAACCAACCATTGCCATGGAGCTGAAGTCACCTTGACCCTGATGAACTACTAACTGCAAAGCACAGCTGCAAAATTGCAGGTTTTAGATTGATTCAGATGTTTGTCACTTGCGGCATTATCCCGTCATGAGTTCGCCATGTGAGATTAGCAGGATGAAGCCAAATGCTGGGAATTAAATGCGTGAAGCCTTTTTTTAGCGACTAATCCAAGTAATGCTCGCCTCACAGAGGATCTGCAGGTAGCTGCCACACGTACAGTATATACCTGCAGGTAATGTTCTCATAAATATTTCACACACATCGTACCAACTTTTTTTTTTTTTTAAGTAGCTGGGAATGTTACTGGAAAGATGTGAGTCCTATTGTAAAAGACGTGTAATTTAAGGCCGATGACACAGAAAGTAGCAGAGTATTGAGGATCGTTCGCCACTGATAAACTCCTATTCATGGCCGGTGTTTACTTGTTTATAAACTGCCTTACCTCCACCTCATGCCGGTTGTTGCGTTAGTGTTGCAAGTGTTACGAGCTGTGACTTTTCGCAGACGCGACACCCGCCCTCTGATTTCACCTCTACCTGTGGCACATGTTTGCTTATCTGCCGCGCATTGTCGTCAACGCCGAGCCTCTAACTATCTAGCAGCCCTTGTCACCCTGGGGGTCATTAATGCTGTGATGGGCTCGGGAATAGACCGCCACCAAACAATTTTCCCTTCTCCGCATCCAGCCGTGTAATTACAGACTTTTGAGTCATAACGCGCTCGACGCAGCTATAAACCATGTAATGGATGTGTAAAGTAGCGACACATGCCGTTTAGGTTCACTCCTCTGAAACAAAACCTGGTGTTGCCCAGAATAATCAAAATTATGTTCAATTAAAATGTCATCAGCGAGTACAGTTACAGTCGATCGGTGGGCTCTGGGCCGCAAACAGATCGGAGCCGCGAGATGTTTAAAGTCCAGAAAAGTAGCTGATCCGCTCAGAAGCTTCATTATAAGTTTTGGCAGAATCCTGAAGTTCTCAAAGTGTCCTTGTTCTCTGGCAGCCCGACGCACAAAAGGCAAGAGGATTATGGGAAATACTCCAGGTAACCTTAGCTGCAGACTTTGTTAGTGTCACTGGAAAGTACAGTTGTGTCACCGAACACCTTAACTTTCTCTGGAAACATTTTCTTTTTTTTTTTTTTTATCACCCCGGCTGTCTGAATTCAGCAGTCTTCTTCATTGGGAGTGATAGACAAGTCACACTTGCGCTGGATTTCCTGAGGATTTATCATCATCCCAAGCCCAGATTATTGATGAAGGCAAGCAAGGATATGTTTACACTTCAGAAATGGGCTTCTGCAAAGGAGCAAATCACCACTAAGGCAGCAGTGTTCATGGTGTTTTCCATTGTAATTACCGGACTATACATGCAACTCGGGAATTTTGATTCTCTGGCCTAATTATCATGGAAGCAAAGTTCACTTGTACAGGTACAAGACTTGTACTTGCACTTGTACAAGAAACTTTTTTTCTTTATTTACACATTTTAAAGCTCTTCCTGAGCTGGATAAAGTACCACCACTCTAATCCCATCTAATCCCAATGTTTTCAAACTTCTGTCACATAATATATAATTCTAATTCCCAAAAGATTAGGATTGTGTTTTTTTTCTCATAAACGCACGTAGACAACCGAGCTGACGCTGAAAATGAGACGATTTACTATTTCATGAAAAATATTTAGCTCATTTTGAAGCAATAGCGTCACGTCACAATGAAATTGAACAAATGTGAGTAGCACAAGTTAAAAGTATATATCTTTGGAGCATTTTCCATCTATTCCCAAAAGAGGGGAGAAGTATTTTAGGTTTCAAGTGAAAACAAAATTTTTTTGTTGTGTTTTGAGTTTTGAGTTTTGAGTGTCCATTTACACGACAGCAGTGCTCGAAAATGCAACTTTCTGAGAAACGACTCTCAAGGTGGAACTTTTTACAAACGCTCCGTCTCCATTGAAATAGCTGAAAATGCCATTATTTTCTGAAACGCTGCTATTGAGGAACTATTGAGCAACTACAATCCTGCATCAGACAATAACGGGACAAGATTCCCTGATGTTTGTCATCCGTTTGACCACATTTGCTCTTTTTTTGGCATAATGTTAACTCCATCGACGTGCTGCACGACGTCGACTCCATTCCCAGACAGACATGGGATTCAATTTTGTCTGAAATTTCAATTTACTTTCCATAAAAAAAGAAACGTCTTCTATCACCTCTGTGTTTTTCTTTCACCAAAAATGTGTTTGTTTAATGGCTCTAAAGGACATTCGAAAGATCACAGCAGGATTTCAAGCAAGGAAGCAAGCAGCAAATATCCACAGGCTGCCTCTGATATTTGCTGTCTGTTTAAAATGGGAGCCAGCTGTTAGTGTTTTCTTCCTCGGTGATCAGAGACGTGTGCGCAGAAGGGAAAGAAACCAGTTCTTGATGTGCTGCCGCATATGGATCGTCGTTGCGTTCACATTTAACAAGAAAGCTGCCTTTGATCTGCGCCGTTTCCCACAGATTTCCCCCGTTTTCTTTCCTCGGGTGTCTGTGCAGGCGAGCAAACATTACAAACTTTAAATGCAGTTAGCTCTTTGTTATGAAGATGCGATGAGACAAGACAGCATTTCTTTATTGCAAGTTATTGGCAGGACCAGCCGAAGGCTGATACAAGTAGGTGATTTCAATATAATGGCACATTTTGCCAAACTTTTTTGTCCTTTTTTTTTTAATTTGCTTCAAGTTATTAAGTTTGAGGGGAGAGTATCCATCATACATGGGTGTCCTGTTTGTGTTTAGAAGAGTAAATTGCAGGGACTAGATAAGAATGCAAGTTTAAAAAAAAAGTTTTACATTTTTCATTTGCTGTAGGCATTTTTAAGTTGTTCAAAAGATACTGGTAATTTAGCTTCAAGGTGCATTTGGCTCCATAAAAACAACCACTGGGAAGTCACCAGCAGTGTTATGATGCTAAAAACAAACCCCAGCAGTTCTTTCAACTCTCTGAAGTGCTTAAGGAGTTCCATGTAGCGATGTTTTCACACATTTGTTTTTTGTTAGTTTGCATCCAGTCTGAGAAGTCGCTTTTGTGCCTTGACAATGCTTCAGTAAAATTGGTTTGTGCACCTGCAGGGCAATTCCAACAACATTGGCACCGTGGACATCTCAGTGGGCTTTGTGGGACTGGAGAGCTACGTGGAGGCGCCTGCCATCTTCTTGACGGCCCTCAGCACTTACACCGGCCCCGTGCTTTGGGCGTGTCACCTCGTCTGTTACCTCAGCTCAGAGAGAGACAGGTGAGTTTAAGAGAGGGGGTTGTAAGTATTGTAATAAGGGATATTAACCCAGCGGCGAGTGTGTCAAGTGCTGCTCTCTCATGGATTACTTCAGGCACATTTGCAGTGCAGCTCCAGAGCCAATCGTGGTACGATTCAGAGTTTATACGGCCCTCGCCCCTTGGTCCTAAAAGTTTAGGTTTCTCAGCATAAGTGATGAAAGAAAAACGAAATTGCACTCATGGTGGCAGCATGATTGTGTAGCAGGCCTCCTAATGAAGTGCGGACCAATCGCAGCCTCCGCTCATTCTGTCACATCAAATTCAACGTTGTTTAAATATCATAACACATTGACCACAAGAAGAAGTTTGCTGATCTATTGCTAGCTAGTAGCTCAATGATATGAAAGACTATTTTAAGTCATGTAATCGGGCTGATTCACATCTGTCAATGAAGTCCTTCCCTCAATTATTAAAGTTCAAACACCTCTGGATTATTTGAGGAGCGGTCATGTAAATGTTCTAATAGAATGCAGTGAGTAGGTGTGAGCACGTTGTCAGTTTGGAGATACGTGTAGTTTTTAATGACATTGAAGCTGAGCGTCATACTTCTGTGGACATGGTCACTAATAAATATGTTTTAACCCCTAAAAGAGACATATTATCTTATGGTGAATATTAGATGCCCTCTCCCACTCCCACGCCCTACATTGATGAGTTGGCTTATTAATGGTAAATAATAAATCACTCCAATGGTGTATTTTTACCCGTCTAAAAGCACTTCGCATGATGATCCACGTTCACCTCACTGCTGACACATCAGTGGAAACTGTGCGAGCCTTCCCATGGGAGGAAGACGGGGTTTAATGTCTTGCTCAATGTCACTTTCACACAAGGGCAGGGGGAGTTCACAAACCTTGCGATTGGAAAACAACCTGAACCGCTGTGGCTGTGGTGGATCAGCAGCCTTTATGTCTTACATGTAAAATAAATGCGTCCCATGGCATAGTTTCCTAGTTGGTGCAGCTGTTTGCTCCTCCAAACATCCATGCTTGAAGCAGTTGTTACTTTGAACATAACAGGAAGTGATGAAGAGAAAATGAGAACAAATATCTATACTTCTTCATTGATGATAAGTAGCGAGCTGCTTAACAGTTTGGGCAAGTGATAAACATTGTGATCAAAAACATCAACTTTTTATAAAAGTTGCTTCTTACTTATAAAAGCAAAGCTGATGTTTATTTATGGTGTAGAATGCGTCACAATATCATCATGACTGTTACTTACAGTGGGGCTTCTTTCACGTTGCTGTTCAGATTAATGAGATGCTCTTCATGTAAACAGGACTTCTGTGAAGTAGTGATGTAAGGGCAGCTCCATATGTAATCGTCAGTGAATGTAACAGCATCATTATTTCATTACAATAATAAGTAATCAAGAACGAGTGTCATGTAGTGGTCAAAAACCAGCAGTAGTGGTGTACAGTAGCAATTTCCTTTTTAATGCATTAAAACTGATTGTAAAAAAAATAAATATATTTTAAAATGTGAAAACTACCAAGTCTGCCAAAAGAGAAGTTAAAGTACTTATTCAGTACTTATCAAAGTACTAGCAGTTATGGATGAAGTGTAAAGGAAGAGATTAGATGGAGGCACTGTTTGCACTGACGGCTCATTATAACAGCTTTTTCTTCCACCTGACGTAATGAAGGCTGGAGAGTTTAGAATCATTAAAACACAAGATTGGTAAATGGATGTCACTTATATTTCACAGTTCCACCCCTTCAGTGGTCCACCAAAACACTTCACACAGTTATAACCACATTCACGCACATATTCACACACCAATGCAAGGCGCTCAATCCACCCATTTGGGAAGTTCAGTGTCTTGCTCAAGAAGACGGCATGCGGACAGGTGGAGAATCGGACCTGCGACCCTCCGATTGTCACCACGAGTAAAGCTGCTTCTTCTTCGGTGATGGTGCGGCTGCACACATATTCTGTCACATGCCTCGCTGGCGGCAACAAGACGAGTTGCCTGCAGGGTACCAAAGATGCATGTAAACATTTGAACCGGTCGTGGACGTGAACTGGAGTGAGGCCAGTGGTTGGGTTTGCTGTGTGCGTGCGAACAGAGCCAATAAGCACAGCTTCCCCCACAGCATGAGGCCCCCGACACAGTGCTGACTGATGAGGTCTTTGGCCGGGCAACAGCTGCCCTGCTGATTGAGCCAAAACTGAAACGTTTAATGCAAAGGATGCTGTTTGTGTGAAAAGGGGTTCGTAAACCAGCCTGTGTTGTATATCAAAGGGTGCCGCCTTATAGTTAAAACCCCCAAATACTAATTCTTAATGTTGCTCAGATAGATATCCACAGAGCAGCCAATGATTTATATTCCTTAATGATCTCTCATCCCACATTTAAAGATGCTGTGTTTAACATTTCATTATTGCGGACGGTCCTTGATTTAAAAGGTTCTTTAAATCCTAAACTCAGCGTACTGCCTGCAGCAGGGCAAAGGGAGGACACGAGTGATCCAGTCAGTTCACACGTTTTGTCTCGAGGAGCTCCTGGTCAGCTTTACATGGCATTTGACTTGGACACAACGTTTGATTTCGCACTACGGTCAGGTAAAAAAAAACACCTATTACAGAGTGCTGATAAAAGCAAGGTAAGATTTTCCCCGTCAGCACCCCAGAAACTGTGATGACTTTTAATCATCTCACCTCAGAGAGGTTAAAGACACAAAGACTGAGCGATCTCACTTGCAGACGACAATCACTCGATGATATAACACCCAAGATGAGGCACAGATGTAAATTGTACGTAAAGCACACTCAAATCTGTACTTTTTTGTCACACCAGCCAAAAGAAATCATTATTATACCACCTGTTCAATTAAAATGGGTAAAAAAAAAATTGCCACATCCGAAGGGCTGAAAGAATGAACAATATTTCCTTCTCTGAAGGCCTCGCAGATGTCAACTATCATAAGCCGCTTCAAGTCCAAAACCTGATTTACTTCCCACAGTGCAGCTCACCTAAACAACTCAGGGTTTTAATTTGTAACTTTCAGTATAATTTGAATGGGATTAGTTATCAGAACCTGTTGATTTGCTCCTTTTCGAATTTACTGGGGCCTAAATAGAGTGAGAGAAAACGTGTGAAGACTCACTTCCTTCAAGTCAATTCAGTTTTATGTATGTCACATTTTCCCACTCGAGCAAGAAGGGACAGTGGTGGAAAGGAAAAAAAAAACTTACACCTACAGACGCAGACTCAAGAGGAGACTTTGCGTGCTTCCAATTAGCGGTGAGAGTGACATGTAATAGTGACACATGGTGAGCGAGAAAGGAAAGACTCCAGCAGTGTAAACCGACAGCAGCTTGACTAGAAAATGGCCCAGGGTGGCCTGAACCAGCACTGTAAGCTTTATTAAAAAGAAAAGTCTTAAGCCTTGCCTTCAAAGTAGAGACTGTCGGTCCCCCTGACTGAAACTGGGAACTGGTTTCACATGAGAGGAGCCTGAAAGCTGAAAGCTCTGCCTCCCTTTTGACTTTTTAGAAAACCTAGGAACCTCCAGTAAGAGAACTAAGTCTTCTTCTGGGTAACATGGGACAGTTCTTTAAGATGTGGTGGAGCCTGGTTGTTAAGTTTAAAACATACAAACATTGTTTGCTGTTGTTTTTACTAGGATTACTAGGTTTTCACTAGGATTACTAGGATCGGTCAGCAGAATGCCGCCACCTCTGAGTCTGGTTTCTGCAAAGGTTTCTTCCTGTTAGAGGGAGTTTTTTCTTTCCACAGTCGCAAATAAACCTGGTTGCTCATGTGGATATGTTGGGCTTTGGTATTTTCTCTGTTAAAAGCACCTCAGAATGACTGTGTTGTATTTGGTGCTATATAAATAAAGTTGAATTGATCTTTTTTTGGGGGGCCAAACTTCAATATTTGCTGCTGCAACTGTGTTCCCTCCAGCCAGTGGCTTCACTGCAGGACCATCTTTCCTCCTGTTATCACTCATGACGCAGCACTTTCCATATAAAGCGGACTGTGGCACGCACTCTGAGGTCCAGATGAAGCTAAAATAGCCTTAACTCATTTAGGATTCACTCTGCAGCATCAGCAGCTCGACCACGAGGCGAGTACTGGAAGTGGACGTTGATCGATCGCCGCTCGGCGGGCTTCCCTCCACGCCAACAGACTTGAGTCGCGTCGCTGTTAACGAGGCTGATTTCATTGTTTCTGTCCAGGTGAACACTGCAGGTCATAAAATGGAAAAAAAAACAACCCTTTAGTGGCTCCCGTGTGTTATAAACATAAAGTGTGTAACAGACGCTTGGTCTCTGTTGCTGCTTCACGAGCTACAAAGTGAAACCGACAACGTCACAACCGCCCGTCACGCTTTAATTTGAGAGCCTCTGCAAAAATGGAGGACTCATTCTCATGTGTTGCTTTGTTCTCACTTAATTTTTTTTTTTTAATATATTTTCTGGACAGCAGACCGTCCAACATTTTGCTGAATTCCATTTTTTTCTTTTCTTTCCCTCCTCCGCTCTCTGGTCATTTTCGTCCTACTTCTCCACATACGGTTTCTAACCACACGTCTCAGATGACCGACGGTGGCGGCGACATAAAACTCTGCAGCACGCCTCCTATCATAAAACAAGTTTTCAGCTGGATGCGACAGCCTAACTGTTTACCCCGGTAACTCACCTGTGAGGTTGCTCATGAATGTTTTAGCAGCGCACGGAAATAAACTTCGGCTGTGTGCGACGGAGCAGCAGCTTTGTGGAAGCAGGCGTCGCTTGAAAAGCCTCAGAGCGTGGTGGGTTCAGGTTCTTTTTTTTTTTGTGGCGGTTTTTATTCTTTTTTATTTTATTTATTTATTTATTTCCCAGTGTTATTTTGCAGCTCTCAGTGTGTCTTTCATCTGAGTTACTGTGACATGACATTTTACTCTGTGTGTTGGTTTCTCCTCAGCCGGGTGCACAGTGACTTTGTCAGTCACGGCTTTGCAAAACGAGTCCATCAGCGCACGAGTTTCAGGGCGTCGCCTCCCTCTCCCGCTCGGACATTAAAAACCGGGCACGTTAATAACATTATCCAAACTGTCAGCTGGAATGCATTCAGTGCAGCTTCCGGGGATAATTATTGCTCCCTCTTTGAGCTAGGTGTGCCAGCAGTTCTAGACCACATTTATTGACTGAATCGCCATAATTTAAAAAAAAAATTCTCCTTTCACGTCAGTGGATTATGTCACCAGGATATATTGTGGGAAAGTGGCAACTCGTCAGCTCGACAGCTTTACGCCGCTCATTTGTAAATGCATTATTGCTACATGTGGCTTCTGCTGTTATTTACTATTAACAATATTACAGTCGTGAGTCATTGAGGTGAGTTGCAGCAATTAATAAGTGGGAAGCTTCTCAGCTCATAAAGGTACTGTACATAAAACTTTCTTTTGTTTAAATCTGTCTCTGGAGTTTTTCTATGGGTGGAAAAAAAATAATGCATCATTTTTTTTTTCTCTCACATAAACCTGCTAAAACAGTCTATGTTTTCTGATTGATAAACTGACTTTACTGCTGCACCTATAAACTGTTCACCGACTGCAGCGTCACATCATTTGTTTGAACTGAAGAAGCATAGACCAGTGGGAGGATAAATCCCTCCATCACCCTCGGGAATTTGCAGTGATCAGTATGTAGTTTAAGCCGAAACTTAATGCCTCTTTCTTGATGACAGGAATCAGTCAAACAGGCCACTAAACCTTGCAAAAATATATCACTAGAAAAGAAGTTGTGACATTGTGCAGAGTGGGGAAATAACAGGCCACTGTGAGGCCCAAATGACCAGAATGGAACCATTTACTTCCTCAACGCTATTGAGCAATGATTAGCCGCCTTTGGTTTGAACAGTGGTGTTGTGGTTCTTGTCTCGCAGCACAAATTTTAATAATCTGAGTCTGTGTTTGGTCGCTTTTCTTTCTAAAAGTCCACAAACATGCGATTAGCATTAAGTTGTTTTAACATTATTTTTCCTGAGTCCTCATTAGACTAAATTTGTGTCCCTTTGCTTCAAAGCATACTGGGTATTATTTCCATACATCCGGGGTTTGTAAATGTCATTATGCAGCTGCAATGAACTCGTGATGGAAAGTCCCTAAGGTGCCCGAGGAGTAGAATAAAGTTTCTTTAGCAAAGATAAAGTTTAAGCGAAAAGAAGTAAAATGTACAATTACATCAGTCTGTGCAAATGTGAGCAATAAACACAAACATTATGCATATTATATGAAGGCACGGTATAGTGCTTCTATTTAATGCTTACACTTGCAGACTGATATATATATTATATTAGAAATTCATCTATAGTTTATCATTCTATCTAAATTGGCAACCCCAGAAGCATTTTTAGTGATTCTATTTTTTATTTTTATGTTTGGAGGGGGTTATTCACTTGGAATAAAAAAAAAACCAACAAAATAAACAATTACTGATTATTGGTCCGTCAGTAAAACGTTGGCGGCCAACATTCATGTGCATGTTCGTCCATCGTTCCACCTCCGCTGTGTTCTACCTACCCTGTGTCCTCCTCCCTCGGTGCGCCTCCATGTGTTGGGAAAAGGCTCGAGGTTCCTCCCCCTCAGTTGGGAGTCTGCCTGGTGAAAGGAAGCAGATCCCTGCGCTAAATTACACATGTGCGTCAGATGAAGTCTCTGCGAGTCCGTGTGTGTGTGTGTGCGTGTGCGTGTGTGTGTGTGTGTGTGTGTGCATTTGGCCTCGCATCTCCTAATCTCCTCGCTGCTTCCCATCATGCCGGGTTTTTAAAGTCATTAACTTCTCCATCAGAATTTGGCAGCAATCTGCATTATTGTGAGGAGATAATTGGATCATGCTCTTCTCCTGCGTCGGTAAAAATGTGAGAATGTGGCCTTCGCCGCGAATCCTCAAAACAACCCCGCGCCTCTACTGGAGCAGCTTCTGCTACTCTGGAAACACAAAGCAGCTTACGGTGACCTTGGTTTAACGTTCAAACTTTCCTGCCGCGTTGAGAAGTTTGGCCGTTCCCTCTCGGCCCTCTCTGAGTCTGTTTGTCCTCCGCCACAGGAGCCCCGTCGCGGTCGGCCACGGCTGCTACTGCCTGGCCCTGCTGAGGTCGGTGCCCGCTGCAGCCTACATCGTGCTGGTGACCGTCCTGCGCTACCATCTCTTCATATGGAGCGTCTTCTCGCCCAAACTGCTGTACGAGTCCATGCACCTCCTGCTCACTGCGGGTGTTTGCCTCTTCTTCAACACCATGGAGCAAAGTCACAGCTCAAGTAAGTCATAGAGAGGCGGAAACTGGAAAACCAAAGGCGGTGGTAGGGGGGGGGGGGGGGCACCACCACCACCACCACGGAGGACTTTCAGACCGATGATATATACTGATCCTCGCTTTGTCATTTATTCCCATTGATTCGCAAATATGTGAATAGATTTCCCTGATCCGAACTCTTATTTGTGTGGGGTGTACAAAACAAAACACTGAAGAAATGCACTGGCATTGTATTTTTGCGCCGTATATTTAAATATTTGATTGAAAAAAAAAAAAAGGTTGTGAATGAATAAAAGGAAGCTGATGAGTCTTTTCATGCTGTGATATTACCTCAGGGACGAGTGCAAAGTTTTATGTCGGAGGAACTTCATCTGTTTTTGGGGCAATCAATCCAAAAAAGTTCATGAAAATTTTTTTTTTGGTTTTGTTTTTGGATTTAGCTGCTTTGGTTTCAGGGTACTCCAAAGTATTTATGCCGACGGTGGGTTCTCACAGGGACACATGTTAAAAACCGTTACGAGCGCTTCTCCCACTCCAGCGTGCCGAACGGTGTCACGACTTCCTGGTGCGACGGGACTCGCGCGGATGTGAGGGGGATGTCAATCAAGCACATGGCGTGGAGGCCCACGCAGTCCTGAGAGAAGGGTCTGATCATGCAGCAGTGTGGGTGTAACGGCGGGTGTTTTCAGGACTCTGCAGCCATTTCTCTTTGGAACGTTTCCAATACGCTGCACAGACCATTAGGTAAAATATTATGTGCTCAACTTCTCATACAAGAACTGAACCCTTCCTTCTCTCGCGGCACAAAGCAACTATGAATAATCTGCAGTTTAAAAAAAAAAAAAGAGCATACAAACTTCTGTACACTGAAGTTGTCTTGAAAACTATCGATTTGCTCCGTTTAGATGAGCACAGGGCAAAATTCTATCAAATTATTTTCAGTACAGAGAAAAATGTATTGTGTTTGCATGCGGGGGGTGAAAAATGCTCTTTTTTTATTATTTTGATTCAGCTTAAAACAAAAACGGAATTTTGGAGATATTACCTGCAAAATTCAAGGCATGAGCTTTAAAATGGAAGTACGAACGAACATATACATGTATGTATGTATGTATGTATGTATGTATACAGGGAGCGTACTCCATCAATTGTTTAAGGTAAACTACTTGCAGACAGTTTTTGGAGGAACTCTGTTGATCGATTGTTTTCTGTGGATGCTCGACAGCTCATTTTCTCCTTTCTCTTCATGTAAGCCTAAATTGTTCAGATCATCACTTCCAGGACTCTGAGCTCGCCTTTATTCCATTAAGTAGTTCTTTATGTGAGTTTGAGTGTTATATTTCACTGCAGAGTAAATCAGGAGGCAATAAGAAGCCTTTACATGATGGAATAGCAGCATTTCAGTCCTGCCTGAAACTTTGCGCAGTGACACTTAAATAAACTAGTAAAAACTCTTTTTGAAATGCAGAAGGTCAGAATGAAGCGCATCAACGACCCCATGCTACTCAAGCAAGTCAGAGGTTTTGATACAAACTCGTTATTTATGAAAGCTCATCTTTCAATACAAAAACAATAAAGCAGTTTTCATTTCCTTGATGTGAATGGAAAAGGCCTCAATAATTCATCTTAAGGTTTTCTCCTGGTAATCACCAGCTTTAACTCAAACTCTGCAAAAGTAATACCTTAAAACCCTGACGGTCGAGCCGCTCTAGTTACACTTCACTTTATTTGGCTTGTTGCTTTAGCTCCGCCTCTTTTTTCTGTTTCTTTTTTTTTCCCATATAAATGACCACCAACACCAGAATCACGGCACTAAAGCTGCTTGCAGATCCAAAGAGTCAGTGGTTTAACAGTCATTTATTGTTTTCATCTGACAGAGGAGGGACGTGAAGTGCAGTCGGTGAAACTAAGCGATTAAACCAACCTCGGCATTTCTTCGTTCCCGCCCTTATTCCACAAGTCGTCACAACTGGGGTTTGGATTTGGATGAATACGTCCTGGGATTCGATCACAACCTTCTCACGCCATCTGTTCCTGCAGCGTCACCAAAGTAAAGCTGGCAAATGAAGCAGGCCTTGATCCAAAGCAATAAGAGCAAAGAGTCTCCATCCGGGGGCTTGGAGCTCCGCCACTCCTGGATTTCACAATAATGGACTTCTCTTTATTAATTATCTCCACTTACATGCATCCGATGTGTCTTTATTACTCTAATTTTATCAGATAAGTTGAGATCAGAGATCTTTGGCAACAATGAATCGAGACTAAATATCATGAGGTTTGAATCAAAAATGGTTTTGTGGACCAACAGGTGTCAATAATTCAACCGAGAAACACATAAAGAAGAACAATTCAGCTTTAAAGTCAATGCAGTCAATGATGGGTTGAAATATAGACAGCACGTATTTATCTCTTCATGCAATAAGAACAACTGTTCTGCAGTAAAATCCCAATCAGGATTGTAGCTATTAATTCAAAGATTTGAACGCTTCGAAATGAATCAGAGAACGTCAAAACACTGAAATTGTAACCAGCTATGACACAGCAAAAGATGAAAGATGTCTATGTATTGCTGACATTTGAGGAATGTGGGTCCTGCATTTGTTAGACCTTTTACTCTAAACATTTGATTTTTAACTCAATAGATATTACTTTTAAACTCCACTTATTCTTTTTTTTTAATTAGGAATTGTGCTAAAAGCTTACAGAAACAGGTAAATATTTCAACATGCTACAACTTAAAAAACTTTTTTTTTTGTATATTTATGTATTATAAACTTAAAATAAAATTCCTATTAACAGAAGCTTCTTTTCATTATGAACTGGAATAAGAAGCTTTATATTTAAGCTAATTCTACTTATTATTCATGTATTTAATAATGCAATTCAACATTACTTTAGGAAGTTGTTTTTTTTTTTTTTAAATGTCTCTTTTTATTTTTTGGAAAATTGACATTTGAACCAAACTGTTTGACATCAGACTCACAGCAATGTTTTCAAGTAAAAAAACCTAAAGCCTTCTTTGTGTTTAGGGATCCACTTTGACTTAGGGAGTCGACTGAAAATTCAAACCAACAGCAGCCACTTGTGGGCCGTCGTTCAAAGTGGCGTCGTTCTTTTTCTTAACTTTGCCATTTAAAGTCCGAACTTTTCTGAAATGAAAATACGAAAACAATGTTTTCTCTTGAAACGTTGCCGTGGGAACGGGCCTCGGTGTGGTTATGATGGCATGACGTGATTTAGCCATCTTCCGCTGCTTCGTGTTGATCGTGAGGACTTCCTGTATCGTCGCCCTTTGAGATTTGACCAGGGGAAGAAGAAAAAAGAAAAGAAAAAAAGACAACGAAGAACAAAAAGTCTAGTTGAAAGATGGAGCGTTAAAGCCGCAGTGTTGCAACTTTTCACCTCCAGGCAGAGAAGTGAATCCTGCGTTCCCGTCGCAGCTCTTGTCACTCACCTTGATGAGCCGTCTGCTTTGAGACGGCAGCTCGCCCCGAGGCTGAGATCACTGACGTCCCCCAGGCCGCCACAGGCACCAGTTCCAACCCAGGTAAAAGAAGGGGAAAAAATAAAATAAAATAAAAAAAAATCTGTAGGGGAGGAAAAACCGCTGCTTGTGTTTTTGAATAGATTCCGTGTGATGCAAGACAAGGTTGGCCCCTTTGTTTCGTCGCCGTTGCCGCGTCTCACCTTGACGGGGACCTCACCGCAGACAGGAAATGCAATTCAAATGTCCCGAGCATCATTGGAAAGTCAGACAAACAAGAGGATTTGCATTTGAATTTGACAGACGAACGCTGCATATGGATCACGGTGGTTCCTGCCGGTTAACATTAAAGGCGGCGCACGTTAAACTTCCAGCTAACCGAACCCTTAAAACAAAAAAAAAACAAAAAACTGGCAGTGGGATTTCATCAAGTGCCTTTCCCTCTCGTTAGCTGAACAAATAATCTCACTGAGACTTCAAAGTGCGATGTAAATAGTTGATGAAGCAGATAATAATCTGCATGACTCGGGAGGATTACTCTGTCAGCGCTCGGTGTGCTTCACATCGCCGCGCTTGTCGAACAGGCGTCCCGACGTCTTTACAAAAACCAGCCGCTCAAGCAGCCAGATGGCGTCTGGCAGCCGAGGAAGCGTGGAAGTTTCTCCAGCGATTGTTCATCTTTGTACTTCTTTACAAAAAAAATATTTAATGATGAACTGTAGCTTCTCTGAAGTGGAGACTGATTTTTCTCATCCCAGACGTACAATCGGTTGTTTCCCGGGGGGGGGGTTCTCAGTGGGTTTCTACAGTCCCGAAAATAAGCCACGCTCCATAGACTTATATGCATTTCATTGACGTTTTTTTTTTGTTGCCCCCTTTCACACTTGGTAATCTTGACCCCTTTTGTGTGGAGTTAAAAAAAGCCATTATGTATCAAATAATGTCCAACATAAAGTGTTAGCAAGCGATGAAAGTAAATCACTTTGTATTTTCTCAAAGGCCTCTTCATTGGACACACACTGGTAGTTTCCAGAAATCTATAAATAATTGGTATAAGTAGCATAATATTCACTATTTATTCATGAATTCATGTGATTCATCTTCTTTACTTCAGTAAAAATAAGAAAGTTCTGAGTTTGGCGGCCGGATCGGAGCCTCTTGCAGGCCGGCGTTGGCCCGCGGGCCTTGTGTTTGACACCCTTGGATTAATCGTTCATGACGACACGAATCACGATTGATCGTTTTCAACCAGAAACACAATTATTTTCAAGGTGAGAAAAACACGTAAGATAACCTGCCCAGATTAAAACATCATACAGATTATACAATATGGATAAGTCAAAAGGGTGGATCAAAGAAGTAATGAGGAGAATTTAAGGAGAAATTAATCTTTAAATGGATTAAAATTTGGAAGATCATCAGAAAGAGCGAAGTACAAATACCTGACTAATCCTCTACGTAGTATTGCAACAAAATACCAATACTTTTTCTTTCTGAATAGTAGTTTTGTAGCAGGGGGAGGAGCCAGGTGAGTTCCTTCCATGGAAGTAGTACCTCTAGTTTTCATGTATTCTCATGCTGAAGCCAGGTGATTCCCTTCGGGGTGAGCCGGGGGGAAGCAGAGGTTGGACGGCTGTGCAGGATTCTCTGTACAGAATCAACTCTGGACGGTTTGTCCAACAGAGGCTCGGTTGAGTTCTTTTCTCTCCATACTGCCCCCTACAGGCGAGTTTGTGGTTTGTGTGCTTTACTGCATTTAGGTGTAGCTTTTCTTTTTCTCGGTCTGCATTCAAAAGCTAGAATAACAGGAAACTCTTCTCGGTGTTTTCTCCGGGTCCAAAGGGACAAATAATTAGAATTACACTGACATCTCCAGTTATGTTGAATGACTTTTTTCATCTGCCTGATAAACTCATCTGGAAACTTTTTTTTTTTACTTTTCTTATTCCATTAGACATTTCTGTGCGGTAGAAATGTAGTTTGTCAATCAGGTGTCATTGCTTTTTTTTTTTTTTTTTTTTATTGGTTGCTGTTTTTTTCCTCTGAAACGACACAAATTTTCTTTAAAACATCTGTTTACCGTTGCAAGAAGGAGCCTTTAAAGCTGAAATCTAATTGGGAAACATCTTGCGTGTGAAGTCGTTCCTACCCTTAGAGTGGACCACAATAATTATTTTGTTGACGTGGAAAGTTTGTAAGCATGAAGCAGTGCGGACGTACGTCACATTGAAAGGTTTCTTTCTTTCTTGATTCCCATCTTTGACGTAGTGATTCTTGAATTTCTGTGAATTTCTGTGTTTTGTTTTGTTTTTATTCATTTAACTTGACATTAATATCAATGGGCAATAATTAATGTGATTAAAATGTCACCACATGGACACTTAAGATGAACTTCCAGTATGCTCTGAAACATATCGCTTTATTTCCTGACTCTGAACAAGGAGAATGTTTTAGTTATTCACTTTGAAAGGAAAAACAAAAAGTTAAATTAACCAAATGATCAAATTAAACTTTGATGCTTCAGGATTAAACTGGGGGGCCTTAGTGCAACGCATTATGGGATTTATCCATTGATTGTCAGAAGAAATATTCGCTCTACGTTTTTTTTGAACAAGTGACTGTAAAGTAAAAGCCGATTCCATCCTTCTTGTGTTTATGTAGGTTACCTGCATTTTGTTCAGTTTCTGTGTTGCTTTATCGTCACCCTGTGTGTTTTTGTTCGACTCAAATTCATTATAATTTCTCTTAATTTACTTGTGTTTGTTTTTCTTGTCTGTTGTGACTTTTGTATTTTCTAATAAGGTTTGAGGGTTCACTCACGCCGCTGTAAAACCGCGACAAATATGTGGTCGAATGAAAAGTGAGTGATTTACCCAAATCATTTTTATCTCCTGGAAATGAAATAAACGACTCAATCCAAACAAAACGAGTGTTTCTATGTGATTTAATCCACTCGAAGGGGTGAATTTTGGCTTCGCAGCAGACATGCTAATCATAATTATAGCATGCCCTGTCTGGTTGGAGGCCGTCTGTCCTCGCTCCTCGCCGGAGTTTCTCCTGTCAAACTTTCCCCCTCTCGAGTAGTAAAACTGGACAGTCACGTGCGAAGCTGCACCCGGAGTGTCTTTGCAGACGGCGCACGAGTAGGTGGATGATCATTTAGTAATCATCCTTCTATCTGCCATTCACCCACTGAATAATACTGAATAATACCAAGCTAGTAGTCACTCCTCAACCCTCCGGAGTGAAGAGACCAACAGGGAGACGCCGATTAATAAGCAGAAATGTGTAAAATATCCATCAGATATTCACCACCGTTATTACAGATGTGGGTCTAAATTGACTTCGTTACACCAACCGACCACGGCAGCAGGAAAAGTCTGAGTCATGAATTCCGGCCTGAATTTATTCTTTCAACTTTTGAGAAGTCACGCGAAGTTTAAAAATGTAGTTTTTTTTCATTAAAAGACACATTTTGAAGCAAAATGCATAGTAAATGCGATGGAGGAATAAAACATAAAATAAGCTTGGTTAGGAAACCGCAGGTGAAGTTACAGGCTTTATGAGAAACATTTCTAATAACCACAATATCTGTTATTTTACTGTCCCTCCAGAAGTCTGAACTTCCCACCTTGTATCTCAGATTTAAGCCACATTAATGCGGATCAGATTGTTTTATTAGAATCTAAGCAGAAGAAGACCAGAGGCGTTTTCAGTGAGTCTTAAATCAGACGCGCATCTGATGGTGCATCCTCAGCGTTACATCACCTCGCTTGCATCGTCGTCACGATCCAGTTCTGGCGGGAGCAGAAGTTGTTTCCGTCAACGTCACAAATGTTTTCCTCCCCCTCGGTCTCATCTGCTCACAGCTTTTCCTCTTGAAATCAATCCACAATGAACAGATGACTTCAATGGCGTCTGTGTTCATTCCCACTCTTGACCTCTTGCTTTTGTCCTCGTGCACACGTGAGAAGCCTTCATATTTCTCTCTGGGTTTTATTCGACAATAACAGGAACCGCCACACAAACACAATCAGTCATGAGAAGAGAATGCAGAATGAGCGTTGATCAGTGCCGTCTAAAAATGGCCTCGAGAGTCCAGGCTGTTATTTACTTCCATCATTGAATGTAAGACTGAATGGAACGGTTCAGAATGGGAACAGGCCATTATGTCTTTTGCCACCAGACTTCTGCTCGGAAAAGGCTGGAAATACGCGAGCGTTTTAAGCACAATGATGATAATGATTTAATGGGGGACTGATATTATACCGAGAAGATGATCCATCCATCACAGCCAGACTGACGTAGAGAAATGGCAGGTCCACAATACTGACACTTACAGCTGCAATTACAATTACCTGCTGGAGGCAATAACCTGGAGCAACTTTTTTTTTTTTAGACTTTCAGCACACGGTTATCGAGCATCATTCATTGCACACCTTTCTGTGTGGAGTTTGCATCTTCTCCCTGTGCATGATTTTCTCTTGGCGCTCCACCGATTTACAAAAAACATCCGTTTGAGATTCGTCGGTGACTTAAATTGCCTGTAGGTGTGAATGAAAGTGCCATTTGAAAGAGAAATAAATGGGCTTCAACGGGTTTATCCTTTTTTCCCAACAAGCATTGGTACATTTCAGGAACAAGAAAAGGAGAGAGAGCACACGACATACCTTCCCTGTGGCGCGTGTGTCCACCGACACATCTGGATCAGCTCTCCCGCCTCAGAGATTTAACATCGACAATGTGATCCGAGTCTCGAGGCCAATCAGCCGAGTTAATTTGATAAAATAGTCATTTGGAATTCAGAGTCGTCTGGATCCGGATCACATCCAAAAAATGAGATCAATCCCTCATTTGCATAATATCTGTGAGGCTGCCAAGACGTCACCGAAATCCGTCAACAAGTTTTTGAGTGACTCGACAAACGGACTCACCGACAGCGACGAAAATCACATCCCGCCAAACGCAATTTCTCTTTCTTTTTATAAACCCGGAGAAAAACCCTTTTCCACACTGATGGCTTCCTCCACCAGAGGATCTTTTCTGGGCTGCTTGTCACAGCTGGTGCATGTGACCTCTCGGCTGTGTGCGGAGTGCTGATGCCTCCTTAACAGCCCCCCCCCCCCATCCCCACCCCGGTTCTGGCTCTGGTTCGACATGCTGCTTTCAGCTCGGCCTGTGGGTGACCTGCAGGATCTGAAAGGTTCCGGGATGTTTTCATGTGGCGGTCACAGCTCTCCTCTCCGACTGTCACTGCCAGGTGATGCTCTAGGGGTTTGTTTTTTTTTGGGGGGGGGGGACTGAGTTGCAGTGCCGCAGTGCTCAGCTCATGAATACTCCTACATCTGGCTGCACTCTTTACCTCGGGCACGTCTGGGAAGGGACGGTGTCCTGAGCCCCGTGCTGTGAGAGGATTATTGTTTATACATAAGAATCAGATCTGGACTTCCTTCATGAAGACTTTTGTAAGGGCTTTTTTTTTTTTCATTCATGTTCTGTCTGAACGAGATGATATAAAAACCTGTTTCATAACTGAGCTCATTATCCTTCATCACCACCGAGCCCCTCTGAATGTTTCCAATGTTGGAAGACAAATCAGTTTTGACAATTTCACAATCACTTAAATTAAGCCCATTTCGAAGCTGCTATTATTAGGAATGTTCAAGGAGGATTTCTTTTTTAATTGAGCCCATGAAACCATTATTACTCGTCTGTAACGGCCCATCGCCGACTGTTTAGGAACGCCAGAAATGTAAAGATGTGAAGATAAATGGTTTTTCTGGTCATTTTATTGTATTGATAAATTTACAGATTTTCCAAGTCATTTACAAAAACAAAATCACTTTTAAATATCACCGATGTGTCCACATGACGATTTAAACTGATGTAAATGAACATACTGTTGTAATTAAAACCTGATTTAATTGGTGCGTCATATGAGCTGAATGTTCATATTCTTCCAATAGCAGAATTTATATCCCAATGTCGCACAGAGATTGATGCATTACTAACTTTTAATATAGTATTAACCTCACACTGACATTATGGGGTCAATCGCAGGGTGTTATGTGCAGACTGAGTCCTGTTTTAATGCATTTTAGGAGTGTTTAAGCATATTGTTTTGGATTTATGGCTCGTTTGGTTCTCTGTCACTGCTCCCGCAAGCCTCATTTTCCAGGTGGGATGTGCAGCTGTTCAATAAGCTGCTCCACAAACCGGCGGAACTACAAGCAGGTGAACCTGTTGGAAGAGTTTCTCTCTGAAGCTGGAGGTCCGACTGTGACTTGTGAAGGTCGGGGTTCAAATCCCACTGAGTTTTGCGTATTCAGTAAAAGACTACACATCAACCAGGTCGGTCAATTAGACCACGACCCACCGCAGTGACTCTGAGAATAGTTATAAAGTTAGGATAATTATCATTTTCTTTGTCATAGAACGTATCTGATTTAAAACAATGTCCATGTTGGTGGATGATCACTTAGCATCCAACAATTTGTTATATATATAAGCTGAGTGACACTCAGTCGGCGTTGAAAGAACCTCAGAACACACGACATGTAAAATACAGTTCCTTCGTTCCATTCTGTAACGATGAGTTCCTTTTCTCTGAGAATAAACTCTTTGGGTTTACTCTCCGTCTCAGAGTTTGGTCAATTGGAGCTGCTTACAGTTTCAAACTTTTACTTCTCGTGTTTTTCACCATAAAAGATGCATTCAGTCCTAATTTTGGCCATTGTTTCAAAAAAAAAAAAAAAAAAGTAATTCAGATAAAATATACAGATGAAACTAATGTTATACTCCTTTAAATCAAGAGGGCTTCACGACCTCTCATGAATGAAGTTTAGAAAATAAGTTGAAGAGATGACGAGCTCGCTGTTACCTTTGGTCATTATTTATTTATTTATTATATATTTAAGTCCTGTTGACTATAATGCTCAGCATCGATCCTGAACTAACGCCGTCCTCCTGAAAAAGAAATGAAACTCTCCACTGTAACTCCCATTGCCGTTAGTTCGTATCCACGGTAGCTGTAATTTAACACCGTTCATTAATCCCTTTAGCTTCCAGATTATAGAGTATCTTCCTCCCACTGATTTATGTAACTTCAGCTGAGCTTAATGAGTGAATCAGTCATCAGACTGACCCACACAGAGCTGACAGCTCAGCTCCTGAGTCACGGCGACACTACAATCAAACCGATATGGGCACATGAGTGCGACACACCTCAACGAGGGGGGGAAAATAATAGTAACGGAAGAGGTAACAAGTAACTATGCAGCCATTTGTATCTCTGTCGTTTTCTAAAGCAACTTGCTCAACACTGGTGAACACACTGCTCTGGTTGTGCTCATG
This sequence comes from Blennius ocellaris, assembly GCF_963422515.1. Taxonomy (NCBI): domain Eukaryota; kingdom Metazoa; phylum Chordata; class Actinopteri; order Blenniiformes; family Blenniidae; genus Blennius; species Blennius ocellaris. The sequence continues at coordinate 16,649,162 of NC_137658.1, read as the reverse complement.
TGTGAAACCACAGACCGTGTTTCAGTGAAGCTGGAGGCAATTCATGAGGCAGTCCTGGTCATAACATCTCCTATGTGTTTAAGCAGCGTCAAAGGCTGATCCTGGCTAATTTTAAAGGTAATTAAAGTGGGTGTAGTAAACACGGCGCTGGCTAAGCTCGGTTCAGAGTCAGTGGAGAGGACGGTGCAGTAACACTAGGTCCACATCTCCACTGTGGGGGTTTTTTTTTTCCCGGAGATTAAAGCCTCATGAGATTGATTGGTTCTTCTTTTTTGTGTTTGCTTTGTAAATTTTTTTCTTCACCATATGATTTCCGGTTACCATAAACTAAGGTTCCAGTGAGATGGTGATGGATGGGTGTGTGCTTTAAGTGCGAAACGGTGGTTGTTGGTCTCAGTATTTCAGAAACCTCTGATCTATTAGAATTGTCATGCACGGCCCTCTTTAAGTTTACATAAAATTCTCCAAAAGAGAGAAAATATCCCAGGGAGCAGCAGTTGTCTGGGTGATAAAGTCTTGTTGAAACCAAAGGAGAATGAACAAATGGATTCAAGATGATAGACAGAAAATAGCAACTCAAATAACCACTTCTTTGTGGGGGTGTTTGGGTTTTTTTTTTATCAACAAAGCATCTCGAAAACTACCTTTGCCTTGACTTTGGGGGAGGCTACCGAGGTGAAACAAAAAATATAACACACTGGGCACCCTTGTTCAATCTCCACAGACTTCCTGAGTTTTGTTGCTGATGGTGTCCAAGTCTACATGACCTCAGTGGACTGAGGCTAACACACCATGTCAGAAAGCTCCAAACATCTCAAATGTCTTTTCAACATGTCAGTGACTTCCCTGGACTGAAAAAAAAGCCTCTGTCAATGTGCTCGTAGACTTCCGGCTCCTTGTTCAATCAATCCCACCATTGAAAACAGTTCTGAAGGTAAAAGTGGGTCCAACCTGCTCCCGGGAAGAGATTCCTAATGTTTCAGCCAATGTGCGAAAACACACATCCAAAACACACTGATATAAGTGTTCATAGCTTTTCATGCGAGCAGCTTTTCTTGTCTGTCCAGCTAAAAGAAAGAAAGAAAAAACACATAACTAATTACAGAACTAGAGCAGCTGGAGAGCTAAATTGAAGTTGTGCCTTTGAGTTGGAGTTCTCCCCTGCGAAAGCATCCTCACCTCGGCTGCACCGCTGCACGCTTTGGATGCTCCAGGAGCTGTGTGCGCTAAGTGGCAGATGGCAGCGAGCCAAAGAGGTTATTGCAAGTTTGGAGCTGGCTCGCTGTGAAAACACAGCCTCTGCAGGAGCTATTGATTGACGCGCGGCTCGCTCTGTGGCTGCAGACGCTGCCAGGGTTCCCCCTCTCTCTCTCCCTCTCTCTCTCTCTCTCTCCCCCTCCACTGCATCGCTGCCACACGCTCTGTTCCAAGCTACTGAGAGGAATCCAGCTCGCTAAAACCTTGCTCCGCTGTCAAGAAGCCTGAAGGGAAACACTTGCTGTTTGCATAAAATTACTATTGGCTCGACTCACACGGGGAAAGTTGCTTGTTTAACCCTCGGTGAGCTCCGTTTGACCATCTGCATCACCGCCAACGTGTGTCAGGGAGTCTGGATGTTCTGTGTCACTGTCGCTGAGAAGCAGTGGAGGTGAATCTGGGGGGACTTTTTGCCACTTTCATGATCAGTCTATACTCAGATTGCAGCCGATTGCCGGTCCACCTCATATCTCTCTCTCACAGTTTGACGGGAGCGGATGCTGCACACAAGCCCAGCTCAACCCCCCGGGCACATAGTGGGAAAACTCAAGAGACACACCTGCATGAGATGTCGAGTTCATTTGGGAAGTTAGTCTGGTAAGAATCCCGGAGAAGACCCAGTCACACGCAGGGGAAAAAATCATGCAAACCTTCGCCACCCCTCAAAGCCAAGACTCGACCCGAGTCAGTCAGTACCAATGACCGCTCCAACATGCAGCCTCTCTGAGAAGGATCGGGTCAGCATTTCTATTAAAGTCGTTTTCAAACTGAGGAAATGGATCTCAACAAAGCAGTCGGGGAGTTTTGCGATAATGCGAAAATACATTTCCAGCAAATGGAGCTCATAATTTGGCAGGCAAATGAAGCAAACAGGCATCTGCTGCCGAGAGTTCGGCCTACACCGAGCATGAATGATATTTAAATAGCAACAATGTGGAGGAGCGTTCATGAAGTATTCATTCAGCAGGTCGCCCTGCGAGATGATGCAGCCGCCGGTCGATGGTGTTGGAGTCCCGCTGTCATTACCAGAACGCTAAAGCATTCGTGAGCCTCTTAAATCTGTTTTGGGAAAGCGGCGGGAAGACGATCAAACCTTTTTTGCGACAGTCTTAAAAGTCCTCGGCAAACAACTGCAGGTGGAGACGTTTCACCTTCATGATAACTGAGTGGGAGCTGGAAGCTCAACAACTCGAGTAAATCATTTTACACTGACGGCTTTCGCAGCGTTTTCTTGCACATGCTAATGAAAGACGGCGTGTCCTGCCTTCGCCGTCTCTGCTGAGATCAGTTATAGTCAGTCGGACTGAACTGGAAGCTCTGGATCTCAATAAGAAGGAAGTCAGTGGTTCTGTTCATGAGATTGTTAAATTTGTTTGTAATTGAATATGTACATATCTCCAGGATTTGGATTTGACACCAAGGCAAAAAAAAAAATTACAAAAAAAAATGTTGGATTCATATAGAAATAATTAAGATATAGTTATATATCTCTATATAATCTAAAATAATACCATACATATTGTAGGGGTTTTATGATCATTCAGCACATTTTGTGAGCGCGTCCTGAATAGACCAAACTTTACTTGTATCCATGTGACTCTTGTCATTAATGCACATCAAAAATATATTTATTTAAAGGGCATCCAGCTGGAATAGAGATCTGGTTGTGTCTCCAGTAATAGTCCTGCATTTTATGTTTGTATATAAACAGAAGGTTTGAGGTTATCCACGCTCATCTGTTGCACAGAAAATACCAAATACCTTTTAATACCAAATCTGTCATCATGTGTGTGAAATGTATGAAAATGTGCCGATTGTTCTTTAGCTTTTTAAGGTTTTTGAAGAAGTTTCATTGAACGTATAATTTTTTTTTAATCATGTACTTGCACTTCTTTGACTTCAACAAAAGGACACGTTTGGAGTTATTTTGTTCTTATCTTAAAATGAGTCCGTCTCCTCTGACAATTAGGATTTACAAAGTTTCATAATAGATCTTTCTTCATGAGCAGAAAAAAAAAACCTGAACTTCTGATTATTAGACTGATGACACACAATTATAACTTTGACACTGACGGAAAACAGCTCATCATTGAACATTCAGTGAGGGGAAAATTGCATCACGGATTGAAAACGTTTTCATTTTTAACATTTGAACTTAAAAAGGACATGTCACGCTTCTTTTAAGGAGGTTTGAGAGAAGTTAGGATTCGGTGATTCATAATCTTGATGAAAGCCTGCTTTATTCTGATTTGCACCTGTAATCAGATGATGACATTATTCCTTCTAAACTGTGTGAGGACTTCCACGTGTCTAAGCAGCGCCTTTAAAAGCTTTGTTTGTGTTTAATATGAGTGTAATAGCATATTCAAATATGGAAAAACACTGCAGGTCCTCTTCAAGTGATTCAGTCAGCATGACAGCTTCATTTCAGTTTGCCCCAATCTGCTCATGGAGAGAACGAATACAAAGAAGTGCTCTGATGGATGACTGAAAACACCGTCCATCCCGAAACGGCCAAATCAAATGAAGTGAGCTGAGCTGAGTGAAAAGGTCAAGCATTGTTATGTGAACAAAGGAGATCAGCTCTGTTCAACATCAGAATAAAGTTTGGTCCTCTGCTGCAGGTCACGTCGTCAAAAAGTTCATAAATCATGGATTTGGGGGGGGGGGGGGGGGGGGGGGGGTGCACAAATACACCCGTAAAAGATCCGCTGCATAATTTCCAGCAAAAATGAAGGAACGGGAGGCGAGGAGGCGCAGCGAGGATCAGCGGATACAAGCCGGTTCGCAGCACACTTGAAACGTGGATCAATGGACGAGGGTACAGAGGGGGGTTTGATGGCAGCAGCCATTCATAAGCTCAAAGAATAAGGCAGCCGGGATTAAATTAGCAGAAGAACACAGGGAGAACAGACGACGGCAGCTTTCCGAGACGTGTGTAATTTTCAGACGACTTCGCAGATCCGACGGCAGAAAGTTTGCGCGGTGGAAAGAAAGCAGCCGAACGGCGAGCTCTGAGAGGGAACATTAAAGTCTCGGCCCGTTCTTATCATGAACTCTGCGGCGCACGTCTGCTTGTTAGACGCCAACAGGAATTGATTTCCAAGCAGCTGAAGGAATATTTTGTCTTTGACTGACCTTCCAAAAAGCGCTGACCGAAACACGACACGGCTTCTCGTGCCAGGGATTTGTTTGTGATCCGTTAACTACGCAGCCGGGTGGCGAAATACTTCACGCTGTCATTTACAGAGGTGCATCAATGGCTTTATTATTATTTTAAACCTGGCAAACTACATTTTGCATTCAGCTTGAAATGAATAAATCCCATGCATTTTCAAAGTGTGGCTCATTCATCCTGGTGCTTTATGATGCCGCTGTAACGTTCCAGTGAATGTGCTGAAAGTCAGAACCAGTAACCCGGAAAAGTAACTCCTGCAATACTTTATTTTCCCGCTCAGTGAAGCCAGGGCTCATACTTATTAGTGGCTCCCTGCAGCTTTGAAACTATGACATGTAAATAAACATATTCATCTTGTTTTATTTATTTTTGCACAAAAGACAATCTTTCAAAAGGGATTCTATCACATAGCACAAGGATACAGATCCGGTAGGAAATGGGAAAACAAACTAAAGGGTAGAACTGCTGAAATAGTAAAAAAAAAACAGACAATATGGCCACAACTCAACTACTAAAATAGGTTTAAAATGCCTAAAACGCTGTACGACCACACAGCTAAAAACTTCTGCAGTCCTCATTTGAAGTTCTTAAATTTCATAAACGCAAGATAAGTTTTGTTCAATAAAGCAGAACTCTATAAACAAGTTTATAGGCTGTTCTCGTCCTGTTGAAAGTTGTTTTTGTTCCAGATAATTTAATTTGCTGAAAAGTGGCTTTTTTTTTCTTTCTTTTTTTTTGCTCATAAATGTAGCAGACCCCAGCACTAACATTTTATAACATGTTATAAACAACCCCGTGGGCTCCACTGAGCATTCAGCCATTATTACCAGTCCAATTCTGCCACACCTGGTTTGAGAAGTTAAAAAAAAAAAAAAAAAAAGACAAACTTTTGAAGTCGTAAATCACAGATCATAAAGATGGATTGACTTTTTTTCAGAGAGGCTAATTGCTCGGAAGTCCACATGAAGTTAATGAAGCATGGTTTGGTGAGAATCGAATGCAGTGTTGGCTTTTAGAAAAACCACTGGAGCTTCTCCAGACACAACTTCGCCTGACAGCAGCCGCACACACGCAAATGGACATGTTTCTAATTAAAGGCTTTCAGAGGGTATTGATTGTATGGCGAGACGTTTCGCTGACACGCCGTATATTTAGGTCCTGTTTACACAACAATTTTTAAGTAAAGTTTCGCGTTTACACTGCAGCGTTTTGGAAACGTTGTCGGTTTACATGGAAATGATGTAGGTTTTATGTTGGACCACTCGTGGTTGTTTTTGTAATGGAGCCACATGCATGCGTGCACAGAGAACAACACGCTATAAACATTAACAATATGAGCACACGGACATTTGTATGGACAGATGGATCCAAGTTGGATCGTTATTACGTTGATTCTAAACGATAACACGACCAAGTCCCGGGAGAATATGGACTGGGAGGCAAAACATTCTGGATGCAAAACATTCTCGTTATTGTCCATCAACTTGCGTATGTCCAGAACAACTATGAACGACAGCCGTTTCTGATGAACCCCAGCGTTGTCAGAAATTTGCATTTTCCCTGTTTCCAAGGAGACGGAGTCAGAGCATTTCAATAACCTCCACCTTGGAAGCCATTCTCACAAAGTTGCGTTTTCAGTGACTCTGAGTACCCTTGGCGAGTAAATATGCCAGAAGCTGTGGAACACAAGTATTTGCACGATGAGATCATCACACACGATAAGGAGCCGATTATTGAAGTTATGCTAAAGATATGCCTTTTCCTTTTTTTTTTTTTTTTTTTTATCTCACTTTGGCGTACGCCTGTCCACGTACATCATTCATCTCGATATCTGCAGTGTAATCACTTGCACGAAAGCCTCCACGGGGTGAGCTAACTTCGAAATGCAAGTCAGCATTTTCTTTTCTTTTTTTTTCTTTTTTTTACTTTGTGTGACCAGAGCTGCAGCCTGTCATTACACTAATGCAGCACTGCTATCCAACAAAAGATTTGCCACCAGCAAGAAAAAAAAAGCTGCAGAGAACACAGATCCTACGATAATGGACTGCCCCACATTGCAGCATGACACGGTTTGGACGTTTATTTAATGTGTAATTACTCATGATTATACCGCTGAAGCAGCGGGCTCGTCCCGATAGCATTGGCCGCCTTCGAAGGCCGATCCATGCACATTAATGGAAGCGCCCGCTCACAGAGACGCCATGTTTTAAAGCCCTCCTGGCATTTCATTAGTGATTAAAAGTTGCGACAAACTGGTAATAAAGTGTGCATGACATTTTTGAAGCGGCTCAGTTTGAACTCCCCTGAGCCGGAGGGAGGCGTTTCGAGTTGTGAAAGCAGACCGGCGGCCAACAGGGGCGGTCTTCAGTTTCACAGCTTGTGAAATAAAGGCGCCACAAAGGCTCTTAACGCTGCCCCGCTTCCTCCGCCCAACTCCCCTCCAATCCAACGTGTCTGTGATGTGCTCGAGGAGGCACACGGCGTCGGTCCGCTCTGAAGGATAAACACAAATTTATGGCATAATCTTGCCTTTTTTTTTTTTTTCTCCTCTCCTTCAGTGAGCCGGCAGGTGACATTTGTTAACGACGTACCAGATGCATTTGTCAGAGGCAGGCGGAGGGTTATAAAGCGCTCCCACACTGGTGACTTTTAGAAACTTAATCTCTTCCCTCTCATAGTCGCGAGGGCGGGTGCTCTTTGTCATTCGGTAATTGCGTCTGATGGAGCTGATATTTAAACACAGCGACACGGTGAAACACGCTGAACAAAGTGAGTCATTTTAAACTGAGAGCTACTTTGAGGCTGACCCGAAAAGTGGCGCCATGTTTGTGCCACTGCAAAGAAGAAGAAGAAGAAGAAGAAGATATTCGAAAGAAATTTCATCATAATATGATTTGTTTGGAAGACATAAGCGAGTGTAAGTGTCTGAACTGAGTGTGATTTGTCTGGTTAGCCGCAGTGATGACGGCATTTTAACATTAAAAAAAAAAACAAGAGCCACGTCTCTATGAACAGTAGTGCTGAATATGTTTCACAAGGTGTCGCAAATGGAGATCAATTGATGCTATTTTATCTTTGTAGTTGCTGTTAACATACAGTGATAGTTATTGGATTTTTTATTGGAAAAACGCCCTCTAGTGGTGATGTTAACTACGACGCGAGCAATGACACTTGAAAGCGTTGTCATGTAAACAGAGCCTGAGTTTTGAAGTTCGTTGCCAAAATTAATTAACCTTTCATATTACGTGTGAAGAGGAAACTTTAATAATGATGTTTACTCCTCCTAATATTGCTCCTGTTTTTACTGTCTGTGGCATAATTCTTTTTTTTTTTTTTTGTTTCTTTGTTATGTACTGGAAACTTTAGTAGCTGTAAATATGTTAGTAATAGATTCAAAATAATCAATTGCAATCATGTCAATACTAGAAGTCGAGGTGTTACATTCATTTTTAACAGTATAAAGTGTACATTCCAACTCTGGTTAAAGCCTTCACTTTTGTCTCCTTCACTTTTTCTCCTCAGGTTTGAAAATATGATGAGCAATCCCTCCTCTTTGTCACAAAACACTTCTGCAAAGTTGTAGCTATGGGGGAGATTTCCGACTCTTCTCAAAGTGTGTGAAGTTATGTGACCTTGAGCGATGTGGAAAAACACACGGGGACTCTGCGCCTCGCTTAACCAAACAATCAGCGGTGGAGACGGGAGCTGAGAAATATCTTCAGTCCAATAAGTCTAAATGCAAACAAGGCAGTAGCGAAGGTCCAGTGATTTAATAGAGGGATCATATATAGTACTGACAGGCTGTGGCTTCAACCCAAGTTTATTTCCCCGGCTAAATGTAAGCTTTTTGACACATTCTGCTTCCTGAGGATGTTGTTTAAAAGCTTTCAAGTAAAGCCAAGTGATGTCTATTTACCTCTTCTACTACTTTGACTTTGCTTATTGAATGTCAGACTATTCCTCCAAAATAACAAACCACCTGCAAAAATAGAAATATATATATATATATATATATATATTTAATGGAAGCAGCACTGACTCACTGCACCAGCTCCCTGTGCGTGAGATCTTTAAAAAATTGTGCCATTTTAAGTACTTTGGACTTGATTCAGATCATTTGTAAAATGCCCCCCTCCCCCCCAGTGAAGCACAATTCATCATATGTGATGTGATACTGCTGACCTGGATTCCACTGGTACTACTCAAAACATCATTTGCTTTGAAGGAATTAAATAAAGAGTAGTTTCTGTGTTGTTTGGATGCAGAGCCGCAGTGGGAGACTGCTGCACAGCACGTACCATTAGCTTCACTTCAGGCATCTCTCTATGAAACTTTTAGGACACCGACTCCCCGAAGACCTCCTTTGTTCTCTGGTCAGCTGCTGAGTTAATCTTAGCTATATATTTTTTTAACAGCCAGAAAATGTAGAAATAAAAAAGAAGAGCTTTATGTTGGGTTTTTTTCTTCTTCTGTCTCTTCTGTATTCAGCTTTGAGGCCAGCCGAAGCAGAATGACTGAGTGGAAACCATCATCACGCAGTTTTGAAAAGGATAAAAGAGGATTATTACACTGAGCCTGTGAAGCACTTCTTAAAGTTTGTTCATCACGGACTGCTCGACAAAAAAAAACTGCCCCCAGAAAAGCATTCAGGGCACGGATGATGGTCGTTTCAGGGAAAAAGAACTATTTCAATTTGTTCTGACTGCAAAAGTAAAATTAGTAACAGTGAGGCTGAACACCTTTTCAGTGTGTGTGTGTGTGTGTGTGTGTGTGTGTGTGTGTGTGTGTGTGTGTGTGTGTGTGTGTGTGTGTGTGTGTGTGTGTGTGTGTGTGTGTGTGTGTGTGTGTGTGTGTGTGTGTGTGTGTGTGTGTGTGTGTGTGTGTGTGTGTGTGACACATTGCCTCCCTCAAATACTTCAAAAACACACATTCAGACTCATAAACTTCAGACCCTCCGAAACACCACTATCACCATCATCATCATCATCATCATCATCATCATCATCATCATCATCATCGTGATCTCCTAATTCTCATCTGACACTCTCCCGCGTGACACTCTGAGGATCTTACTCAGCCTGTTGAAACTATTGTATCGTGAATCCAGAGGGAGACTTTCCAAAGTCTGAAATAGTCCTTCTGATGGCGTCACGACGATGTCTCAGAGAGTACAAATTCCCTTTTGAGAGCTTGTGTTACACACTGAGAGACATTGTGTAGTTTTTAAGCACGATGAGGATTTCATGTAATAAAAAAACCCCTCTTTATTTAGGTTTCTGCAATTTCAGAGACTAAAATTCAGTATATTTTGGCCTATGCTCACTGGATTTTGAAGTTCTCTTTAAACTGTCTTTTCTAAATTCCCCCAGCTTTACGACGGTGCTGAAACAAATCACTGGAGTGTGGACACAACACAGCTTTTAAGGTCAAAATACAAATATTTCAATAAATACGTATAATATTACTGACGTCATTCAGAACGCATTCTGATAAAAGTGATAAAGAAACCTTGAACCAAAGAAGCTCTCCTGGCAGCAGCTGGTGAGATGAGGTTAAATACACGTTTTATTCACATGTAAAAACGTTGACAGCAAACATTCAAAAACACAAACTCTGCTTTTGTTATATTTGCAAGCTGTTGCGTTTATGAGCCTCGATCTGTCTGCACTGTCTGGATCTTAATAACTTTTTTTGTCTCCTTTTTCGTGTTTTGGTCTACATCAGTCTGTTTGGTGATGTTGAACAATGAGCTAAGAAAATATCAGAATGAGAAGGAATCCACTGCTCGCTGTCCTCCTTTGCAACTTACTGTTTGTTTTGTTGGAAGAAGAAGGAGAAGTGGAGGAAGAGGGTTTGTTTTAAGCGCAGTCAGTGATTGTCAGAGCGCAGGACGCGCTGCTCCGGAGCGGTTATGTGTTGCATGCCATGACGGGGAAGATGTCCTCGTAGGCGGGCGGCAGCTCGCTGGGGATCGGGTAGGAGAAGGGGAAGCAGTGGTTGAGCTCTGGGTCGGCGGGCGAGTATCCCGGCAGCTCGATGGACGGGTGTCCGCCGCACTGCACTTCTGCGCCCGTCTCGTCCAGCACGCTGAAGACCCCCAGGTTGATGTAGGACACCGGGTGGAAATCCGCGGAGGAGCAGTCGCGCTCCTCTCTGAACAGGATGGCCCCGGCGCTCGGCCTCTGACACTGTCTGCTCCTAGAAAACTGCGTGCTTTTATACCTTTTGATGACCAGCAGGTTGATGAGCCCCAGGAGACACTCCAGGGTGCTGAGAACAGTGGAGATGACGAGACTCCTCTGGTAATCCCTCAGCTGCTCGCAGGCAGGGTTCACAACCACCGAATGGAAGCAGTAATGGGAGTATTTCCTCTCCACCAGAGAAGCGGTGTCCCCGTCCACCACCGCGCCGGAGAAGGCGGTGAGGACCCCCAACAAGAAGACCACAACACCCAGGAGAAAGAGATTCCTGCAGCCGGGCTTCTCCACGCAACAGAGCAGCGCGGAGCCCAGCAGGACCTGCCCGATCCCCACAAGTAGCCCGGAGTAGAAAGCCCCGGCCGCGGCGCCGAGGTGGAACTGCGCTTTGACCGTAGATCCCAGCGAGACGCATCGTAATCCAACCACAACTTCGCTCAGGGCGCACACGAAGAGGAGGGTGCTGGAGAAGATGGTGCACATTCCTTTCCCACTCAACTTCATTATATTCCACCTCTGCCGCTCTCGACGTCTCTCCCCCCTTCTTCATCCTCCTGCGTCCTCTCCCCGGTCTCCTCTGGAAGCGCTCTCACATTGGGACATCATCTGCCGGTGACTCCTCCGCCTCAGCGCGGCCGATCCTCGCCGCTGCGGCGTCTCTCTCGCATCCCCGCGGCTTTACGGGAAGATATAAATAATTAATGGAAGGAACCCGATCCTCTCTGCACTTAACGGTAATCCATACGCAAAAAAAAAAAAAAAAAGAAAAGAAAAAAAAAGAAAGATCCACTTTAAACCCAGATCTCCCTAACCGCCCATGGCACTCCTGAAGCGCTCCTCTGACCAAAAGTTTATCCGCCGCTTCCCGCTCCTGTGAGGAGAGACAGTCTCATCTGCAGTCCAGTCTGTCCGGGCGGAAAGCTGCGCGCTGTTTGTGTGTGTCGGAGGAGGAGGCGGCTGCTATAAAACCCGAGCAGCCTGGGGGTCGTGTTGACCAATGGCCGCTGACCCACCGGGCTCCAGAACACTCCCACCGGGGCCCGGACGGGTCACACGGCCAGGCGGTGTTAAGTGGACGGCTGGACGACTTCTGTCTGACAATCAACAAATAATCCCAAAGCAGGAGGAGAAATTATTTGGCTTTCGGGAACATTATTTCTTTACACACACCCTCAAAGCCCCCCCCCCCCCCCCCCCCGGGGGCCAGCAGCGGAGGCAGTTGGCTGTGACCGTCTAATTACGCACGCGTAAAACGATGTTTTCCCAAATCGAACTGGGGTTTTGATTTCTATTTTACGGTTATAATTCACCCATTTCCTGCAGGGTGTGATGAGACCGAGTCGCCCTTGCACGATAAGTCGCACGTGCTGCTTTCTGACAGGTGGATCATTCTGGAAAGTCCTCGAGCGAAGATTGAATAACAGCAGGGAGAAGTAGTGTGCGCTGTCCGTGGTGCTGAAACGTCCGACAGGCTAAAAGCACGCTCATGTACAGGGTACTGAAAAGTAATCGTCTTATTTATTAATAAAGTGGTGTATAATAATAATAATAATAATAATAATAATAATAATAATAATAATAATAATAAAATCAGAAAGAGAACAGTTCAGATGAAATACCATCGTGCTTACAGCTCACGCGTTTGTCATATTGCTGTGGATACAAGGTATTTTTACAGTGGAACATCATTCATGTTGCTGTCATAGGGACTGGGAAACTCCACCAACTCAACTGTGTTGAAAAAGCCCTTTAACGGTAGCAAGGCTGTCCAAAAGTACTATAGATGGACATGAGAACAAATTAAATGTATTAAAGAATCAAAACTGATGGTCGGACAGATACTGGAAGAGTTCAGAGGATTAGTAAATATCGAGATGAAAGCCTCTGCTAATGTACAACAGAGAGAGACAACAGCTTTTTAACAGTGATTAATTAAATGATACTTCATCACTATTTTTTCCAACTCTGAGTCTATTTCTGTCAAAAGTGGAGTCTTGACTTGAACACGTGCATTCTCCGTTCCTCACAGACACGTTAGAAACAAATGTAAGATAAACTTTCCTTGTTTTAACTTCATATGCCGTGTAGGCGGTGGCAGTTTGTGTTCTTTTGAGTTCACTAGCTAAATGACCGCGCGTCTGAAGGAGTGATACGGGGTGGCTTACTGTTTGGAGATAGTCGTTTATTCTCAAAACGAATGCAGAAGGACATGTGGAGTGAGTCATCCAGAGTCCACGCCGAAACGCCTGACAGAAGCTGCAGCCCACAGTCTAAAAGTAAACGTTTGAGTGTGAACTTCAATATGGTTCCTATTAAAAGACAAATAGAGCCGGCAGATGAGAGGGATTCTCCATTAATCCTTAATGTGCTGAAAGAACATCTCAAAGATGTTTTTCTTTAGTTCTCTACTCAGCTTCTACCTCCCATGAATATCCAAGGCGAATGTTAAACGGATGAGTCCAGCTCAGTGCTGCCATTTCCGCATCTACAACCCAACACCAGCGCTGCAAGGAGATTTGTGACAATGACCTGGATTCACCACAAAACATCACAGATGACTATTAACTGCCGACTTAAAAAAAAAAAAAAAAAAAAAAATGAGTCCAATATGTGGGCTCACATTCAGAGCAGCGTGTTACATAATTAAAACTGAGGGTCAAAGATGTGGTTGATATTCAGAGATACCATACTGCGACCACTTGTATCCTCTTCGGTTTACCTCAGGAGACATGGTCTGATTTCTTTTCTTTTCTCTTGGTCTTAATTAAGTGAATCCCTGACACTGGTGCAGGTTAGGAGATTTACACTGGGGATAGCCCCCTCGCCTGTCCATTCATCACAATGAGCCACCTCATTGATTGTCCCGGTACAGCTGCCAGTAACTGTGACTCCAGTCTAATTAGATCATTACTGCTCTGCTTAGGTTCGCAGATAAGAAGACAGGGCTGTAAATGGTGAGCTGATGACCTGCTGATTGGCTGATTGATTGGCACTGTGCTGGCTGGCACAGGGGACCAGTTAATTGGCAGCGTTGTGGATGTGAACAGCCATCAGTCCAACTGGGCCCTGTCGCCTCACACCCTCTCTGACCCCCAAAGGGGCTCGGGCATCAGCAGGAAGGGCTCACAGCCCTGACCTCCCTTCTGCTACTGCATTGTGTAACATCCACGCTTTTGTGTAGCAGCAGATTCAAACCAGTTTTGCACATTTGTTTTTTTTTCCACATTGTGGGCGTCTGTGAAGCCTCTTGAGACTGTGGAGCTGTGATTAATAAGATATACAAATAAAACTTGGACCAGGGCGACTTGGGGAAACGGTTTTAGTTTAACTCGCAGTTGGAGCTGTCACACGGACGTGGTCGGCATTTCAATCACGGGCCAGAGCTGTTGGATTCAATTGCCCAACAAATGTGATGAAGCAGAAGTTGTTAACAGCATATGTCTTTCATCGGGGCACAGAGGAGAGCACTGCTCACCTCCATAACACAGGCAATTTCTCTGTCATGGTCACAAAGCTGCAAGCCAGTGTTACCAAGGAGCCCAGTAATTCATGTGCCCCTCCTGCACAAGGCTGCGGGAGGTGAAGGGCTGGAGGTGTCAAAACGATAGGAAATTGGCTTGATTTTAATGTGGAGGACATTCTGCAGTCCCGTGTGTTGATTTTCTGTTGGAGCTGAAAAAAAAAGAAAAAAGAAGCCAGCCCTGAGACACTCTGAACAATATGGACGGAGCTCACACACTGTGCTGAAATCAACTGGCTCATCCATGAAGTCTGTGTGTGTGTGTGTGTGTGTGTGTGTGTGTGTGTGTGTGTGTGTGTGTGTGTGTGTGTGTGTGTGTGTGTGTGTGTGTGTGTGTGTGTGTGTGTGTGTGTGTGTGTGTTGGTGTGTGTGTGACATTTGAGGTGTACATTTTTTGTTATTATTATTTCTTTCAACTATTTGATGCACACCACCTTTGTAAGGCCTTAGGTACATTAAGAGGGTCCAAGATATACATGTTTTTCTAAGCTTGAATATTTGATTTTACGGCCAGTGTTTCAACTGGGATGAGGTGAGGGTGATGAACTGCATTATGTCAGTGGGATGGCCCCACAAAGATAGGAACAAAACCAGCTAATGCACACACTCTTTGGGGGCTTGTCGTACTGAAGGAGAGAAAAAATTGAGTCATCATAAGAAAAAGTACTTTTAGTATTTTGGTGGGGTATGGTTTAAAGTCAGGCCATGTTTTGGTTGAGCCGAGGGCTGGAAAAATAGTGTCGCCGACTGAGTTCAGAGTCAGTTTGCTGGAATTATATTCTATCTAAGGCATGGAAATGCATGCATGCGTTCAGCTGAGCCAGGAGTCAGCTGTGAAGGGACGGCTCCAGCACCGAAGATGCAGTTTTACAGCAGCAGTTACAACGGCAGTGACAGGTCAGCCTGTAAAACCCTGTGTTAGCCCATAAATATTAATGAGCCTAAAGCAGTCTCCACCGTGGAGCACTGGGTGTTTATCCTGAAGAGAAACTATGGGATCAATACTGAGGCTGCACACCTGCCTGACCGGCGGGACGGAGGCTGTTTGAGTTCCGGAGGGTCATTTAAAGTCAACTTCTTTATGATAATCATGCAGTGTAGTACTATTGTGTTGTGGTGGGTGCACTACAGCTGCTCACCACAGCAGATCATCATGTGGTTCACTTGTTCGATCTGGGCACAAGTTTTACCACAGTTGAGCTTCCTGATCCAGCCTACACAGTTATTGATTGGGAGACTCCTACAGCGATGACCCATCCATGGTGGGAATCAAACCAGAGGACTTCGAGCTACAACCTTGCTTTCCTAGAGTCTGGGCCAACATTTCTTATATGTCAACATTTCGAGTCAAACCTCACCACTCCATTTTACAAATTAAAAACATTTTGAATAAATATTTAGTTTGAGCCCACACTTTAGAGAAATCAGCCCAGAATGGAAGTGTCTTTTCACTATGTTGGGTTACATTTCAACTCCCAACAGTCCCGATTTGGATGAATCAGGTGAACACAATCAATTTCAATAACACATGGATGAATTTGAAAGCTTTTCAAGCATCGATATTGATTTCTGTTTGAATTTTTTTTTAAAAAGAAGACATTTGCTTTGTATATCCATGAGTGTATTTTATACAGTGTGAGTGGGAAATGAATGGAGAAGAAGAATCACCTACTGAATGTCTGTGAACCCGAAACACTGATAACAAAGCAACAACGCCTTATTCTTGGTGTCATTTATGACAAATATTCAACATTATGGTGGATAACAAAACCAAGCAGCAGTGAAGGGTTTTTGAAAATACTGGAGTTACAGGATGTTTTGAACGTTTACTTCAATTTAAAATGTGTTTACTTTTGCTGCCTCTTGCGTTCATCATCTTTAGCAAAAAGCCATACATCTGTGTCATCTTAGGTTAGACTTCAGGTTAATCTTAATCTTATTGGAAAATTCTTAATTGGATGATATTTTGGGGCTGGTCTTCATTCAGAATAAGATGTTCTTTAAATATACAGCCTGTAATGCCATCTTTACACTCTAGGTGGCAGTGGTGAATTCTTCCTCACACATCGTTCCTCACACATTTTGTGATTTTGTGCACACAAAGTGTTAGACTGACTGATTCACCTTGTGGTATAATCTGGTATTACATGGCTGATTGGTGAGAATCGAGCTGGTTAGTGGTTGAACTCCAGTCAATTTCTCTGCAGAAATTTATTAATTTTAGATTGTTTTTCCACGTTTTTGACCAAAGGTATTTTACGTTGTCCATTTAAAGATGTGTTTGGATCTTTCTCTTTGAACCGTCAGCGTTATCCCATCGTCATGACTCACAGGAGTTGCTTTCACCACAGTTACATTTTCATCTAAATCAAAAGTCACTTTAAACTTTCCCCGTGGGCTTTCAAATTTGCACCATTTTTGTGTAATAATAGACTTCATTGCTCAACTAGATATATTTTTAATTGGTTTCCATGAAGTGCCTTTTAATCAAAACTATATTTTTCAAAGATTAAAAAGTAAAAGGGCACCAAGTTCGGAAGCTGGGAAATAGGTTCAAATCATAAATACTAATGACAGTTCATGCTGAAGCAATGTCTTTCGATTCACTCTCTTGCTCACTTTATTCTGTTACGCCTACAAAAAAAAAAAAAATTGAAGTCAATTATAAATCAGCCTTGAGGCTCTGACTGGCTGCTCTGGAAAGAGTAGATGTAGAAACATGATTAATGCCTTAAACGTACAATTCCTCTGCATTCCGTAATGTGTAATCCAAAAATGTGCTTGCTATGCTGCACCTTTAAATGAGGATTGATTTTATATATATATATATATATACATATACATATATATACATATATATATACACACACAAACACACACACACACACACACACACACACACACACACACACACACACACACACACACACACACACACTCATGGCCATACATGAAAACAACATCATTTTGAAAATGTATCTGTGTAAATGCAAAACCTTCTGAAACGAAAACATACAACCTATGTGTGACCTGGGTGCTGATATACACCAGGGAGAATTGCTTAATGAAGCACAGGTATAAACACTAAAGATTTAATTAGAGAGAGGTAGACGAAAACACAATAGCAAAATACCATCAATATGAATACATTAAATCATACGGTCCAAATATGACTCAAAACACACAGAGGAACAAAAAAAGAACCGTAAACAATGAAAAAAACAACTCCAGATACACAAGAAACCAGGAGGGTAAGTGAAACCAGGAAAATGTGCTCATAAAGTCAATGTCACGTCTACACATACTGTGTCATGTCATCATGAATAATAAACACAATCATTTCAAGGCACTTTTAAAGACAAAAGCCAACAATTCCACATGAGCAAGCAGGGGAGACGGTGGAAAGGAAAAACTCGACTCAGAGGAGGAGCCTTTCTGCTGTTCCGGCTGGTGTGAGTGGATAGAAGGAAAGAAAAGGAGAGGTAGGGTGACAGAAGGAAGTTGCAACGTATGAGCTGCGTTTATTTATTTATTCTTTCCAGATTTGTCTAACTGCTGGTCCAGAACCTTCTTGGTATTTGTTCCTCAGCTCATGATTCTGCTTTTCTTCAGTCCTTCACAAGTTTCTCACACACTCTGAACTCTTTCCGAAGCAGATTTGATCATTTTTACTTAAAAAAAAACTTTCTGTGTCGATTTTTCTTTTAAACATTTGTCTTTGTCAGTCAAATACAAACAACATGGAGGTTTTCCTGTGGAACTGTAGCAGCTTTCTGTTGTCATACAGAGACATCTTGTGGTCACTGATGGTATTTAGTAGACTATAGAGATATTTAAGTTGCATGGACAGCCCAACAACAACAACAAAAAGCATGAAAATATATGGTATGTATGAAATGACCTCTCTTTTTCAAATGGAAAGCTTTAAATCAGCTTTAAGACCTATATTCCCCACTTGATAATCGTAACTTTCCCAGCTACGTCCTGATTGTACCATCATTTACGTCTACTGTTCTCTGGATATATTTTAGGAAAACACGCACACATACACAACAGATTGTCAGTGTTGGAATCGTGTGGGCACAGGTGGGTGAGCGCTTTACACTCATCAGATCAGTGAAAGACGACCAGCTTCAAACTGACAGCAGCAGAAAAAAGGAAATTATCGGGTGTGTTCCTCTCTCCTGTTCAGCAGCACGTAAACAACAGAAAATATCATCTTTGTGTGTGCGTAGGATCTGTTTTCACCGTTCCTGCATACTAATGACAACAGAGACAAAAACATTTGTATTCACAACAGCGCTCAAACAACCAAACTGCTAGAAAACCCATTCAACATTTTTTTTTTCTATAAAAGTCATTAATATTAAAAATTTTTTCAGCCACTTTTAAGATCCACATCTCTTATGTGGGGATTATACTCAATGTGTCACTGCGAGCTGAGCTGTCTTAATGCATGTATGGATCAGTATTCTCATTAATTCATATATTTCGTGACAAATACCTCTCTCTGGCATTTCCCTACACACCCTCCCCAGGCATCACAGGCTTTGGTTTATTATTAATGAATCCTCTTACTAATTCATTATGATCATTTACATTTTTTCCTCTTCTCTGATGTAACCAAAGGGCTAATGCGTCCCGTTTAATTCATCTGGAAAATGTAAACAGAATTTCTTCCAGGGGACTTTGACGTTTTCTGTCCACGTCGCAGACCTCTTATAAGAAGAAACCAGATTCAAGATGTGATACAAGCTAGTTAAACAGTGGAGCTGCTGCCACTGCACACACACCGGAAGGATAAAAAACGTCAAAATAAAGCAACATGTGAAGCTTCAACATCTCCGTACAGTTTATGTAGTATGTAGCAGAGTTAATGTGTTTTTTCCTCACAAGAGGAATCTACAGGCCATAACGTTTTGCCTTACAGAGTGACAGCAACACAAAAGATGTTTGACTGAGTAAAATTAACCTTTGCATGTATCCACGGGAGTTTTAGCTTCCCTCTGTGACAACCTGTTTGGTTGTGATGAGATCATGATCATATCTGTCAGGAAGCGTCATTATGTCAAGTTCTGCGTGACATGATAACCTAAAACTCCGGTTTTATTGATGACTGTTCAACTCAAACATGGCCGATATATTAGGCTCGGTTAATGTGTGAGCAGCGATAATGATAAATCCTAATACAGCATTGTGCACAATGTTAGGTCTCGTTTGTCAAAAGAGGCGAATAAGAGTAAAGTACCAGTTACTTTTTCAAGCAAAATGCTTTTTATTCTTGGTAAAGCTTGTCTGTTTATACGTCAACAGTAGAAACTGTTGGGCCAGTTGTGGGTGCTGTCGGCTACTTTTTAATGAAATCACACACGTACGCACAGAAACCAATATACTGGAAAGACTAACAATGGAAGTACGCTGACATTCCTGTGGACAGGTGATGAAGTTGGGTCGATATATTACGGTGACTGTTAAGTATAAATCTACCAAGCCCCAGGAGAATATGGACTTGGAGTCATGACACTATGGAGAAAACACGTCGTTGTTGTGTAAACGGGGCCTTGGTTTTTTTTTTTTTTCAAACTGCAAACATCTTAAAAACGAAACTGGGGAGGCAGGTTTTCGTTGGGGCCACTGAGGAAGCCCTGTGAGGCAGCATCAGGTGAAGGCCTTGTCTCTGGCCAGCATGTTAAAAACGGCAGCCGGGTGAAAGAGATGTCAGGCTTATTTGCAACCTCCGTTTCACCTTTTCTTATTTACTTTTTGATGTCAGTCGCGCCTTGGGAACACGAGCTGCCGTGCCTGCCGGTGCTGAACAAACATGTGGCTGACTTCGTGATGAACACGCAGGCCCTCGCAGGACCATCCAGCATCTCGAAGAAACAGATGTCTCTGCACCGAGCTGGAGCTCACCCAGGATCCTCCTCGGGGCCTCCTGCTGGATCTGCTGCATCTGTGCACGCATGTAGAAGAGTGGACATGTGGCAGCGCGGGCCTCCATGATAACCACTGTCACTACACGCACACACACACACACACACACACACACGTGTGGACAGCACAAAGTGAGGCCTGGTATTTGGCTGCAGCTTCCTGTGCTTTGTTTGGGCTTGGGATGGCTTTAATTAGTTTTTTAATTACTCAGCGTGTGGACCGACAGGCGTCTCTTCTGGACTCGCCCACGGGGAGCGCTGTCCTCCAAACACGGCTTGTCTCGTGGACAGAAAGCTGCTCGTAGTCACGTCCACTCACAGGACAGCAGCTCCTCAGCAGCACCCACACCAATCAGTGACCTCTGACCCCAGACAGCCGACACACCACTGCACCGCCTACCAGTTACTAAAACTTAGTACTTGATAACAGTTAAAGTTACTAGTTACTGCGTACAGTCTTTAGGAGTAAAGTTACATCATGTTAGTACTTGATCACAGTTATAATTAGAGTATTCATTACATAGCATTGGAGACACTTTACTTATATATATATATATATATATCATACTCGATCACAGTTCTAGTTACTGATAAACCCTTTGGTATTGTAGTTACTATTAAATGATGATCAGTCCTTGATTCCACTCATGTTTGATCACCGTGTTAAATTGTCAAATTGGAGCAACTTTGCCAATAACTATAAATTATTCTTGATCACAATGATCAATAAAGATTATATCTCCCATAGGAACAATAATTCACATCATTACAGTTATAGTTACTGATTTAACTACTTTATTTTTGCAGTTACTAAATATTAACTGACAATTTTTTCGTGACTGCAGTTATAATTTTGGATTACTGCGTTAAATACTGTCGCATTTTAGTGACTTTACTAGTTTCTGATACTTGATTCAAGTCATTACTAGTTTTGTCTTTATTTAACATGGTTGTAGTTGTTTTACAAATAACCAGAAATTAGTTCCTAATTCCAGTTATAAGTTCTGCTTACTTGATTACATTCATAGTCACTAGTTACTACTTTAAATTCTTTAGCAGTGGAGTTATTAGCTGTTACCATTAACAATAGTAGCTTACGTTATAATTTTGATTACTGCTTTGAATACTTTAGTAATTGAGTTACTTTTTTAGCAATAGAAAAATCAGACTAATCACTCAGATAAAACTTTTAAAATGTTAAATGAAAATAAAAATGAACAGTTTGCATAATTAGATGTTTACTGACGTCTAAAAATATTTAGGTAAGCATAAATATGATTTATGTAAAAAAAAAGACATTTAATTCACTTCAAAGAACTTAAACTCGGTTTTTCTTTGAAGTAATTTAAAATACAATAATGGGAATTGTCTAAATTAAGTGATACTGACTTTTAAACAGTTCGTTTTAATTTTTACAACGTATAATTGGGATGACTTGGAACTTAGTCATAAGCTCTTCTGTGAAAAGTGATTTTCATATTTTAACATGCCTGTAATTCAGCTGCAATAAATTCCGTCCTAAAAGTAATAATGTATTTGTCATGTCTTCTCTTCCCGCTGCCGCTTCTGAGGCTCTCTGGTGCCCCCTGGAGGTGGTTAGCCAAACACTTTCAAAAACCTTGGATAAATAAATGTACCATTTTATTCACTTTATCCAAGTATTGTAATGTTTTTAACTGAACTCACCTAAAACGTGTACTTATAAATAACCTGGATAAAAACAAACCAACTCAAACACACAATCCATTCAAGCTGAAATGAGTCACTTGCTTCATCACATTAGATTGTTAAAGACCTTTGTTCACATCAAACTCCATTCGCCCTTTTGCCTCGTGATATCAAAGTGTCACTGTGGCGTCACGACTGCCGATGACGGCGATGTCCTCCACGCCAACAGAGACAATCACGCAGCCCCTCTCTGGTTTGAAGCGTCTCCACAAGCTGTAATTACTCTGCTGGGACCGCGGCCGCCTGGCTCAGCCCTTCAAGAGGACGGCACAAGTAGAAACAGCTGCATCTCGTGGAGTGAATCCATTTCCCAGCGCCCAGGGAGTCCAGGCGCCGGGCTGCCGTCACAATCAAACGCTCACTTACAGACGGCGCTACGGTTGAAAGACGGAGGAGCTGTGATGGTGTGTGTGAGTCATTGATCAGACTGCAGCAGCGTCTCTCCTGTACTTTATTAGCAGTAGACGAAAAACAAACAGCCGTCAGCATGATTGAAAACTGCTTCCCTTCTGTTCATTCAGTCAGGAAAGAAATGCAGAATTTTCCAACAAAAAAAAAAACAACAAAAAAATTAACCAATTGCGTTTGTGGAATTGGATGGACATAATACAGAAGATGGATGTGTGCGGAATTATGTGAAAAGTGAGTTTGAATGCACAGTCCAGTTGAAGTCGTGTGCAAGTGGAGTCAAGCTGCTCGGAATAATCAATCTAAAGTAAATTATTAAGGGTTGATGTTGGTAAGCGAAGCAATTTCAAATGAGTACTTCTGGTAAAATGACTCTTGGTGGGCGGGGCTCGTTTTAGATCCGACTGGAGCTGGACGTGCATTACACATCAACTTGTGACCGGAGGAAAACGGCGTTTCCATTGGAGGCACAGTCGAAAATGTCTTTGACGGTTATTACAGACGGATGGAGCAACAAGCCTGTGGAGCTGCGGCGGAAACCGAGCAAAGTGTGTTTGATTGAGTTGGACAGGACTTCCTCTGAGCTCAACCTGACGACAACTGAAGCAGAGGACTGCTGGTGCGCATGCAAACACATTCAGAGAGGGGGGGTCAGTAAACATGGCAGAAGCTTAGAGGGTACAAAAAAACAAAAAACAAAAAAAGGATGGATAATGGAGCCGATCCAGATGTGCAACACAGCTGCAGCGGTTATTCAGCCCTCGGTAAGGAGCCGCAGCTCGACTGTTACTGGGACAAACTGACACGGCCTCTCTGAAAGAGACCTCCGTTATTCCTCCAAACACCTGCACTGATATACATTATAACGTAGTAATAACAACTCCACAAGTTCCTCTGGCTGATGGAAACGGTTCGAGCGTCCTCGCGGTCTAGCTGACCTCCTGTGGTTCCGACGCCGGCGCCGGTTCCTGCGGACTGTCCGGCTCCTCAGACGGGCCGTCGTCTCCGAACTTGTTCTTTAAAGAGCGTCCCAAAAACTGCCAGTACTCCTTACGGATGGTGTCTTTCTCCTGTGCCAGGAGTCTGCAAATCTTTTGGAAAAGAGGGAGAACAGAAAGAGCTGCTTGAACGAGGAGAAACAAGACTTTGTCTTGCGTCGCGTGCGCATCCGACTCACTTCCAGGGCCTTTCTTAGGGTTTCCTTTTGCTCCTCTGTCTCGCCGCCGTCGCTCTGGACGCCGTTCTCTAAAGCGTCCTCATAACAGTCGAACAGGAAGGCCAGAAGGTACGGCGAGCAGTGCGTCTCCTTCAGCTCCAGGATGCTCTGCAGCAGCCCCGGCTGAGACGACAGGCCGCCGTCCTGCAGCATCCTGGAGGAGAAAGGACACGGGAGTCAGCGTTTTTAATATCCAACGGGCCACCTCATAAAACTGGACATCACTTTGATTTGCCAATATTTACGTTCGCGAGTCACCATGGGACCTAAGTAAAGCTTGTCATAGGTGACGAATGTAGAGATAATCAAGAGGCACGAAAACTCTCTCACCTCAAATTTGCAGTTCTGCGTCATTTCCTTATTAATAACTCGTCTTTATTCAGTTGGTTATGATATCACTTGATTTTTTTATTACTCTTACATAATGAAATACAGCTACAAAGACAATCCCTTATTTACCTTGAGGGACAGGGACAGATTCATCGATTTCTAAATCATTCATAGGACACTTGGTTTACATTTTTTTTTTTTTTTTAAACAACTTGTGTTCAAAGGTTTGACTGCATAGTGAATGTCTGAATTGGGGTTTTCACTCAAATCCACTCGCACGTCAAATAAAAACTTCCAGCAGTGACAAACTTTGCTGTGATCTGAGGCGTGTTGCAACATCTCACCCTTTCAGGTAATTCCAGGCGCTTTCATTGTGAGGAGCCTTCTTGATCTGTGTCAGACAATACCTGAGAGAGAGAGAGAGAGTTAGGACATCTGTGTTTTAATTGCGTCGGCTCCTCAGCATTCACATATAACCTTCACAGTTGATATCCAGGCAGACAAACTCACTGAATCTCTCGCTCCACGACGACGGGATCGGAGAAGCCCGTTGTGTGAGAAATCACAAAATGCCTCTGATTCCACGCCGAGTTGTTCCTCACGTCTTCTTCCAACAGCGTCTTCACGAAGTCCAGCTCGCCGTCCCACAGTTTGTACTCCTGCGGGTGGGGGGGGCAGACGAGGTGTCGGCGTGAATCGCACGCCGCGTGTGCTAAATGACACAAATCCCGACGGCGGGAGGACGCCGACACACAAAACCATTCCCGAGAGAGAGGGAGTGTATCTGGCAGAGTGGCACGTGGAGCTGTGGGCACAGCGCTGGAGCCACACCTACCTGGATGACCCACTGCCGGTGCTGCCAGGCGTGGTAGTTCTTTGCATCCTGGCTGAGGATGTCGGCGATGAACTCCAGCTCCTCCGACGGGTCGTTCAGCCACTCCACCACCATACGTCTGTGATGCCTGGGAGGCAGGGCAGCGTGTAAACATGCCTCCTCGCCATCGTCTGTGCAACATGTGCCTCTTTGCCAGCACTCACCACACTTGATAGTTTTTGGGTTGCTCCTCAATGATGGCGGTGATGTACCTCATCTCCTCTCTCAGGTCCTTGGACAGGGCTTGTAGCAGAACTCGCCTGTAGTGCCTGCGCAATAATCCCAAACGCCACGTTTTAAAAAGACGACACGCTGTCGCAAAGGGTTAATGAATTATGTTGAGGGAGCTCACGCAGAGCTTTGACACCAGAGAGGATGCCATGCTTGCTGCGTGTCGTGTTGGGACGGTGATTCCCAACCGAACGATAAAGAAGTGCGCTCACCATACTGTGTAGTTCGCGGCGTTTAGATCGATGGCGTCTGCCGTCAACGCAAACGCTCGGTCACTCTTCTCATCGTTCTTCAGGAGTGCACGGAAGTAGTCGTAAACATCGGAGACTGTCGGTAGAAACGCATGGACATTCTTCATTTGCCTCCCGCAGGAGTGTCATGTCGCGGACGTTATGTCACGTCACCAACTATTATTTCTTACACTTATCGGAGTAGGCAATCTTCACGACGGGATTTGGTCCGTCGTCCTGCGGAACGGGCTCCAGGTCCGCCCACTCTTTTCTGTCCCTGCAAACGCAAAACCACCAAAAGGTTTATCCATCCAACTGTATAGCCAAATTGGAAATAAAACCTTGTTGGGTTTTTTTTTTTTATTGTTTAGAGGGGATTTTGGTCAGAAACATTATGCTTTTTGAGATGTCCTTCTGCTGAATTATGATGGGGATTGAATTTTGGGTGTTAAATACTGAAAAATTCTATATACACAAAATAGATGTATAAAAAGAAAAACATTTTCACTCCTTTCATGAGGAACCATGTCAATATTTGTCTCGACGAAGAGGAATATTGCTGTAAAACTTTGCAGAGGACTTTTACCTGACAGAGAAAGTTGTTTCCACTTGATCGTGAATTTACTGTTTAATCCAGCCTGACGCTTACCTATTGCCTCGTAAAATATTAAATATAATTTATGCGCGATATAAATAATGTAAAATATATGTTTGTTCAATTAAATAAATGTGTTTTCTTTCTCGTCACCCATAACTGACTGCAATTAGCTGGCGACAAGAACTACTGTTGTACTAATCTCTTCCACAGATTCTGCACCTTTTACGTTTAAATTACTGAGATAGTTGCAAATCTGATTGAACGAGCTCTCTTTTTTATTATTACTTGGTTTATATATTCTGTATAATGACAACGATAACCACGTTTAGTTGAAAGAAACTCACATGTCTGATCTGTTAGCACGATAATCCTCAACATAATCCCGTTAACAGCGACAAACCTTGTGCTTTCGCTTGGAAAAATATACTTGCAACTATTATCTGCGACACACGTTGAGTAAATGAGCAGTTATCTGAAGCGGGGAAGTTATAAAATCAATGCCAGATGATGTTCTCCTCGGCGGAGAAGCTACCAAAGCTAAAGTTAGCCTCCCAAAGTAGGAAATTACACTCTACCGGTAAAAGATATATCGAGTCGGGTCGACGCCATAGTCGTCCTGGAGGTTGTCCTCAGCCTCCACATCAAACTCCTTGTCTTCTTTGACTTCTGTCACTTCGTTCGCAGCCTCCTCCACGGCAGACATGGCTAACAGGTCAGCTTGATCGCAGCTCCGGTTCGTGAAAGCCACGGAACTGATGGCTCATCCGGTGGGGCGGGGCGGACATGACGCGTTCAGGCAAAATCGGAAATATCACACGTCTGAATAAAATGTAAACGTAAATATAACATGACTGCGCCTTCACTGAGGCCAAATGAAACGCGTGACATTAAATCGGGTTACTATTTTGAAGTCCGTAAAGTTGTCTTCAATTAACTGCTGAATGTTTGGGTTAATACACGAGGTCTTCGCATGGGGCGTTCATCGTCCAGATAGTGTCCAGATAGGTTTCTCCCGGGTGCAACACACCTGAATGCAATAAGGGCCTCGTTACTTGGCTTGTTTCCAAGTTTGACGATCACGTCAACGTCAGATTGAGGCGTGCAGAAGCTGGGGAGAGAGCGAAAACGTGCAGGACACCAAACCTCGGGCCTGTAATTGGGGAACCCTGCCCTAATTCAAAGCTCGGCTTTTCGATTTAACTGTGTAGTTATATTTACAACATAAACGATCCATGACAAATGTTACATCGGAACTTATATGAATTTACAACAATAACATTTGGGAATAAGAACGAGACACAACGCCTGCAAAAAAATCCACATTGGGAAAAAAAAAGATAGCATTTGGGGGGAAAAGTTTCAAGAAAACATGGTATTTGAAAAAAAACCGATGTGATTTTCTAAATATATTGTAGAACTCGTTTCAATCGCATAGCCGCATTACCTTAATAACCTGGTTTGATTTAAAAGTTTTTGGTTCCGAAGTAGACAGCGGACTGTTTTGCTTGTGGGACCACCGCTTATAGTAGTTTGGCTCCCTCTCGTGGCGGGTTTAGGTAATTGGTGCACCTGTGGGAAACACCTTCACCGTTCACTGTTTTCCATACAACTTTTCTTTACACTTCCTTTCTTAAACTTTTAAAACTCGAATAGTTTGAGAGACACAACCACAGGACCTTGAAGATATAAGAAAAAAACAAAACTCACGTGATTGAAACAAGGTCTTGAAAGCAAGGTCAAGCTGAACTTTATTTTCATCGACAACTCTGAACATTATAAAAATAAATAGATGATTCACAGTCAGTGGATCATAATACAAACTGTTATCAAAATCATGTATCGGCCAGAATGAAGAATTAAACACATGCATAATCACCATTCCATGAACTTATACATGTTCTGAATACTCGTCGCCAACAAAATCTGTGGGGGGGGGTTTTTCTGTCATGACTGCTTGAGAGGATATAAAATCACCCTTAGAATTAGACCGCTATGCAAAGTTGACTATGCTTCTGACAAGTTTTCAATGATGGCTTGATCTGAAATG
Source organism: Blennius ocellaris (assembly GCF_963422515.1). Classification (NCBI taxonomy): domain Eukaryota; kingdom Metazoa; phylum Chordata; class Actinopteri; order Blenniiformes; family Blenniidae; genus Blennius; species Blennius ocellaris. The sequence goes on along the minus strand of NC_137658.1, from coordinate 16,621,415 downwards.
TGCTCAGTGACTGTCCTCTTCATCCAACCCGTGTTTCTCAATGTAGCGTCTGGAAGAGAGAAAGCAGAATCAACGGTGTTTAACTTTATAATGCAGAGTCATTCAGATCACTTCAACCATAAACTGCAGGACGGGACACAAACACATCAACATGAAAGAGGAGGCTCTGATTCTGAGCACCAGCGAATCAGCCGCAGAGCGATTCGCTCTACATATTTTGTCGTCAGGACTGTGAGTGAGGCCGAAATAAACGTTGAGTTTTTGTTACTTTTTAAATAGAAATATCAGGACCAGGCTGGGAAAAAATACAGGAAGATTAATACGTGTTCACACCATTTTAATTGACTTGGGCTCTTCGTCGCTCATTCATTTGTCAAAGCAGGTGTCACTTTTCTGAATATATTTGTACATTTCATAGTTTCGGGGTTGTAATCATTTTAAAAACAGAATCTACTGCAGTCCCTCCCAGCTGCTTTTTGTGGTTCGATGATGCCTGAAACAGGGAAATATTAAGTTTCAAGTTCTGGATATAAATATAATAAAGTGTTTTTCTTAATTTTATTTGGTAAAAAATTTACAAAAGTCTCAATGATTTCACAATTGTTCATATTGAAGGTTTTATCTAATCGCATATTTCTATGTTTATTCATTATATTTCAATTTAAGCTCAAGAGAAAGTTGCTGGTTACGATCTTGAAATCTGCCACATGGTTTGATTTATTCCTTCATTTTAAGCATCCAGGTACTCTTGTACTGGTAATTTAATTCTTGATTTTTAGGCGATCTGTGGTTATTCTTTTCACTTTAATTGATTCAATTAAAAATAAAACACAATCCATTTATTTTTTAATATAATTTCAGGTTAAATAGCTCATTCTGGATTTCAGTCTGTGAGCTCTGAATGTCTTTTTTTTTTTTACATAAAACTGCTTGTTTGCTGCTTTGCTACCGAGTCGTGTGAGTGTCGAGCAACAGCCACGACCCGGGAAACATATTCAAAGCCGATCTCAGATGAAATGAATACTGCATGACTGTTGGTTTGTAAACAGCAGCAGGATAACGAGGCTCCGGCTGCTCTGAGGCGTCCGATTAGCATGAACCTGGCGGAGGTGGTTCATCATGAAGGATCCAGACACACTTGAGTTGCATTCGGGTGATTAAAAACAATGCTACGTGTTCTTATTTGTGTGAAATATATTTGCATCCTTGTAAATAAACCTTTTCTTGTCAACAGATTATGTGTAGGGACTTAAAAATAATTTAAAAAAGCAAAACGTACCTTCGTGCAAAGTTATACAGAGCTTCTTTTCTTTCTTGAAGAGACAAATGCCTGTCAGCTGGTGATTTCCCAAAAGATTTGGCAGCAGACTATGGAAGATGGGAAAACGTCAATTAGTTAAAAAAAACAAAACAGTATTTAAATACATAATAATATGTTACACTGATAACTTAAAGTGTCCCTGAAATGTTTATCATATTTCATCTTTAGAAAGAAGAATAAATATGCTTTCGAAAGGTATATAACATTCCCAGATAAAAGTCCGAATTCCGACCCTTTTAATTGACTTTACATGATGCAGCAGACGACGGTATATTTGCGGGCCATAAATGTGAGCCGCCTGAGCTAGACCGGATATGACGTACGAGGGGTTATATGTCCCAGCCAAAACAACATCAGCTGATTGAAGAATGGAGGGGTTTGGCGATACAGAAGCACCTAGGAGCGATGTTAGCGAAGATTTAAGTGACGTATCGTTGGTTTTGGACGAAGATGAAGGAGAGGAATCATCGGAGGAAGAATTAGAAGAAAATCAAGGCGTTCAACCATACATGTTTGAGCCGTGAGTACATATTGTGTGTGACCGGGTATTTACCCGTGAGTACATATTGTGCGTGACCGGGTATTTACCCGTGTGCACATATTGTGCGTGACCGGGTATTTACCCGTGTGCACATATTGTGTGTGACCGGGTATTTACCCGTGTGCACATATTGTGCGTGACCGGGTATTTACCCGTGTGCACATATTGTGCGTGACCGGGTATTTACCCGTGTGCACATATTGTGCGTGACCGGGTATTTACCCGTGTGCACATATTGTGCGTGACCGGGTATTTACCCTTGTGTCAGAGTGGGTGTTTTGCAAAGTTTATTGGTCTATTTGTCTTAAGTTTTAGCAGGTTTTAAAAAGACTTACTGAAGGTTGGGTTTAAAAATCCGTTAAAAAGCCATTTAAAAATGGTGGGGACAGAACCAGGTTTCAGGATACGTTTCCTCTTCACAGCAAAACCAAGTGACTCTCGGATTGCGGGTGCTGTTTCGTAACAGTCATCTGTGAAATGTTGACTGCAGAGATAGGAGGCCTCTGTTGGTGTCCAGTTGGAGCGAGTGCGCTGCACTTGTTTTGTCCATAATCTCCTCAAAGTTTGATCTTTTGGGAATTTATGGACACTTACAGACGGACTGGGCATTTGGGAACACCCAGCCGCAACACAACGCTTAGGCATGGCTCTAAAAAACTGCTAAATAACGCGATAATGCAGAGCACATGTAAACAAGACGCTACGATCAGCTGTTGTGGGCGGAAGTAAATAACTCCTCATACGTCACAGCGCAAAACTACGGCAAGTTGGGAAAACTAGGTCAGATTCACAGGGCGGGAGATTTAAAGGCATATTTAGACGTTCGGCGCTCAAGAGCAAGATAGTGGTGTGATTGTCATTGGTGTGTCATATATCATTCGAAAGGGGGAAAATAATGCTAAATACTGGTGTATTTTAATAGAATTATTTCAGGGACACTTTAAGTCAATACATTAGATTCTTCAGCAACAGTACATGCTCACTTCTGGGAGATACTTTGATCCTCTTTAACATTATGACCACTGACTGACGAAGTGAATGAGACTATTTTATTTAAAAAAAATAAAAATTTAAGCGTGTGTGATAAGAGTCAAGTTGTAATGGAGAGACAAGCTTCTCTAAAACCACAGCTCAAGTGTCAAGCTTGAGGAACCGTCAGTTCTGTCAATCTATTTGAACGTCACTTTGACAGACAAAACTTCCCATCAAAAGTGCACCAGGGAAAACATTCCCAAGTCAAGATGTGCTTGGACGTTCGCAATGTTTGTGGCGGGTTGTCAAAATGTTATCGCTCCATTAAGTAAAGTTTGTTTTGTGTGTAAAGGAAATGAGAACAAGTGAGTCTTGCTGATCCCAGGCCACCTCAGTAACTCCTTATGCCGCTGCAGTGTGAAAGTGCAAGAAGCTGGTTGACTACAACTCAGGTTTGTGGAAGCAGGTCACAATTTAAAGTGAAAAGTAATCCAGCATTAGTGCCTGAAAGCACAGAAGCTTAAAAAGTTATGCAAGTGTTGAGACGCCACACTGAGTCTGGATAAAGCATCTCAACTCCCCAACAAAAAAATACACATAATTACAGTAAATACTCCCAAAACAAAGTGCAACTGATAAGTTTTCGCTTTTAGAAAGCTGAGACTTGTGGAACCTTTAAGGTTGTAGCAGAATCAGGAGAGTAGGAGCTCGTTCTCGAAGCCCCAAACGCCGACGTCCCCGTCGCTTCAAATCCAGCCTCCTCTTTGTTCTCCAGCAGATTTGTGATGGTTGTGTCAACACAGTTGGTCTTTGCTGTGAAGTGAAGAAAATGAGGGGAAACACGACGAAAACGATTAGTTAAAAGGCATTTTAAGCAAATCTCGTCCAGCGTGTTTGGATGTGAACACGTTTTTTTGTACCTAAATCCTTTGTGATGACACTCAGTGGGACATGAGGGAGCACGTCCTTCACCTGCTGAGCCATTCGAGCAATCCTGCGATCATCTGTGCCCAGACTCTGGACCATGAATCCCAAACCAATAGATCCAGATGTGACATCTAGACAACACAACAAAGGAGTGAGATCAGTTTAAGCAATACACAAATTAAAGCACAATCTGCTACGGATGGTGAAATCTAAAATCTCTTTACTGGTTGATGTCTGTGGGACAGTATGTCTTTTCCTCTTGATGTGCTCTGCTTTGTCGGCTTTAGTGATCTTCGTGGAGACCAAACCCAGTTCGCCAGCCAGCACCTCGAGGAGAAGAAATCCGTGAGCAACTTGGAAAACAACAACTCGCTGCAGGAACACAACGTTAAAGGCTCGTGACTGGAAATACTTTACTCTGTTATAATGTTTTCACCATTAGAATCATACAAAAAATAACACCGCGGCACATCTGGCGGCATCTTTGGGGACATTTATTTGTAAAGTGGTAGAGGAGTAGTCTACATCGATTCACCAATTGTTTATTTTGTTTGTTTTAACTCGTGGATGGTTGGTTCAGCCGTACTTTTATCTCAATCATGTCTGGTGTTTTAATACATTTTAGCTGTGGAGAAAGAAGTCTATTTATGCTGAGATCAACCTTTTGAAAGACAAAAAGTCCTTAAACTGTGATAAATCCACCGAGCTGGCCAACACTGTTCTTACCTCCTGGACTTTGTTGGCAAACTCCTGCGTCGACTCCCCGTCTTGTCTGGATACAGGTGGGAGCCAACTGGAATGAAAATAAGAAAGCAAATACCGAGTTTAAAAAAAAATAAAATAAAAAAAAAAAGCAGAAGAAATTTCAGTTCCAGCAGCAGAAATGTGAAAAAAATCACCAGGGGACCAGATCAAAAATCGAGTCTGCAAATATAAGCCAAAACCCTTGAAATGAATCTTGACTAATCAGCATCACAGACGAGAGCCGACGAGCCCAAATGATTACTTGTCGTCCAGCCAAGTATTTCACCAGCTTTGGTTTTGGTTTACATATTGCAAGATTTACAATCGGGGGGGGGGGGGCAACTAAAAGAGAGGAATAATGACAAATTATTTACTACCTTACAAGATACACTGTACACGGAACAAAGAATGTCCACAAGAGCTCCGTTAACCAGCTGGACTCTGGCGTGCTCTGTGAACGAGGAAAGACACCACAGTCAACGTCAACGCTGTTTACATGTTTACATGTCACACTGAAACCATGTCACACTGAAACCATGTCACACAACCGAGGAGGCTTGGTTACATAATACGCAGAAACACATTTCACCCGAACTGAGTGCATCTATCGAATGTAACGTGAAGCTATATTACCAAGGAAATCAAAGGTCTGGTCACCCGTAAGGCCACAGGTTGGATGGATTCGGTCAGTGAGAAAGGCCAAGAACTGAAAGAAGAACACATTCAGGGTGTTATGTTGTTCAGTCTGGACAACGGAAAGAACAAAGTTTACCATTTTTTTTTAAAGCACATAAAAACCATGTTTCCATAAATTCCATCATATTTACAATTTTTCTTTTTCTTTTAATTTATTCTCAATTCCTTAATTCCTTTAAGTAACAGAAGCATGGTGGTTCTCTCTCCTCCCACCTTTTCTTGCTCTGCTTGTGTTTCTTAAAAGACAAGCCAGTACTCCTGGATGACCTCGCATTAACGATAGGAATGAATCAATTTTGCAACAGTTTTCATTGCCTTTAACTAATTTCCCTCCAACTCCAGAGGGAAATTATCGGTGAGAATCAGCCGCCAAAGTAATTCATCTCTATCTCAAGGTGTGGTGAAAGAGGAAAGATCATTTGTGGCTGGCTTCATTAATTCGCGGCTTCACTTCACAACCAAAGTCAGTGGCGTGACGCCAAAACTGTGTCAACCCGCAAAAACGGAGAAATCCCCAGCAGCTGCCGCTCAACGACTAATGTTCTTGATTACTGCGAAGGACGTCCATCAGAAAGCGAAGAGTTGCTGGCAACAGTGGCTCTTGGCTTTTGCAGCAGCAGGTCAGTCTTCCAGGTAATGCCGCCCCAACGGTTCCTCCACACAGTCCACGAGTGTGCTCCCCTCAACCAGAAGGCCGAGAGCGTGACCCCGGCTCAAACGGGAGTGTTTGGACTTGCCTGAACTTGAGCAGGCCGGCACGGCCGTTTGTGGTGTCCTCTTCGGGAAACAGCAGCAAGGGCGCGGTGCCTTCGGTGGCGCAGTACCGCTGCAGAGACTCTCCTATGGCGCCGTGTCCGGCGGCTGAGTGGACCTCCATGAAGCCCCGCGCCCAACACACGAAGCCTGTGGAACCTTCCAACTGGGGCTGGGGCAGCGCAGAGAAAGAACAAGTGTATCTGAGGCACGATGGCTGGAAGTAACAGTAAAGTATAAAACATAGACAGACACACATGACGCTGCCGTCCACCAGTGTCCACATTGGAGTCACTGCTGCAGTCAGTGGTTCAGATACAAAGCTGACGTGTAACAATGTAGCACAAAGTTTGTTTGAAACAAATGTAACTTTGTTTCTCGACATACTTTAAATGTCAAAAATATTTCTGCTGAAATGACACAAAAACTGTGCTTTTAACAAGCTTTTTAAAATTTTTAAACACGTTTGATGAGTCTGAAATAAAAAGATCAAGACATCAAGGTTAGAGTCATCCCATAAAAAAAAAAAAAAAAAACAACCAGTGTCCCCATTCAAAGTTCCTCCAAATGATGAGAGAAACACGATGATGCCATAATGAAGATTGTTGATGGGTATGCCAGGATCAGCAGTCACACCTGCGTCTGCAGCTTCACTCATTTTAATCAGAGACGACAGAGACGCACACCACATCTGGCACAAAGTGTGTGTAAAACATGAAGTACTCACCAACTCTCATTTGTCAATACATTTCTAGTGGACGTTTTGGTCTGTGGGGTATAAGCCCAGTTGCACAGATATCCATACAAGCGTCGTCGTCATCATAACACTGGATTAAAAGTGAGGAGTGTGAAATATTCATTCAACAGTGTTGACGCAGACCGAGGTGGCAGCTACTCATGCTGAGTGGTGCAACGAGCATGTGGCAATCTTTCTAAGCCTTGCGCAGTGCAGCAGAGTTCCAGCAAGGACAAAGGGTAAAGTGAGGGACTCACAGTATTACAGGCAGTCAGGAGGTTGATTATGTTGTGGTCGAACTCTGTCACGTGGTTGCATACGAAGAGTTTGGTGTTCTTGTCTCGGGAGCGGGGGTTCCTCTGTCGTACGTGCATCCCCAGGACGGAGCACATGACTCTCACGATAAACCTGAAAAGTGAGAGGGGAGAGGTGTGGACGTAAACGCCATGCAGCTTAACAATTACAGCCAAGGTACACATCCTAATAACATCACACCGTTGTCCAACCTAATGTGCAATACACATCTGTCACTGTTGGTTCAATAAACTCTCCCAAGGGTTAAATCCTGTTTACAGGCTTTACAGCTTATTTATACACATTAATGCCATTAATACAAATGTAAATGTTCAGTAATGACCTTTATTTACCACAAAACTGACAGAGCAATGCATCATCCTGGCATACTGACCAGCGATTTGCCGTAATTAGAAGTTATGAGGTTGTGAAATGTAAAGCAGTGATAAACTGCGACAGAAACCAGGGCCAAGGGTCAACTCCCTTTAATGGGATTATGATAGCAAATGGTAACTTGTATTAGCATGAACAGCCACTGTTTCTCTGAGATTTCTCATACTATTTGAAACTCAATTATAATGGGTACCCTGATCATTATTAATGAATGCAACTATTGCTGCAGCAACTGATGCTATGATGACAAAGGAGATTAGTGCCATACTTGCCTTCGAACAAAACTTTCCGGAAGTGCACAGCTGACCAGGAACACATGGACACCGACGAAAATCCGTATTAACATCAAACAGATGCCAACTGGAAAGTAAATCAGCAGGAGCAGAAGAATAACGGCATCTTTAGGAAACCTGTGCAGAGAAACACAATGGTGGTCATGATTGAGGGGGTAAACCAACACATATATACATATGAGCTGAAATGTGCCTATTTCAAATATTTCATAAGCTGATCCAGCGTCGGAAGCAACGCATGAGGCATGGAAAGGATTAACTGTAATGTACAGTCATTTCATCTGTAGGGTAAACAGGGTACGGTCAGAAGAGGGTAAAATATCCAACGAGAGAGTTCCCCGAGTAAGAATACAAGAGGTCAGAGAATGACCACAGTGGTTAGAGATGGCTCAACGTGGCGAGTCTGGATTTAGGCAGCTACATTCAGAAAGTCACCTCAGAAGGAAGGAAAAACCCTCAAAGCACGGACCGATCCTGCCATAGATCAATGGCTCGGACTACTCCGAGTGTTGTCAACTAGTGCTGAACCACAAGTTAGTTTTTTTTATCAATAGTTGCAAAATATTCATCCTAAGAGACTGACTGCACTGTGAAAATTGACATTGTGAAGCACTGTGCATTCATACAAACGTACTCTTATTGTCAACATTGTCTACTTGAGTGCTTGTATTTAGCAAAAGTCATACTTGCGGAGATTATTGCATATACACCTGATATCATGCAGGCCCTGTACTCTCATTAGTAACAACTGAGCGTGGGTCCAAACCAAAAGTCGACGTGAATACTGTTGCTGACCATGCCCTGTCTGTGCAAGGATGTCAAACTCAGGTTGGGAGGGCCAAGCCCTGCATGTTTTCCATGTTTCCCTGCTTCAACACAGCTGACTGCAGTGAGCAGCTCGTTATCAGGCGTTCTGTTGAACTCAGCGATGGCAACCATCATGACATTAAGATGTGTTGAAGAAGGGAGACAGAGAAAACATACAGGGCCCGGCCCTCCAGGACCTGAGTTTGACACCCCTGGTTTATCGCCACAGCGGATGATCCTCCAAATCCTGCTTCCAGCAGGATATTGGCAAATAAAAACAATCATGTCACACTGGTTTTCTGAGCACGACAATGACTTCATAACAAATGTAAATATCAGCGGAGAGCCTTGGGGAGGTGATACAACAGGACAGTCATGTTAAAAAGGTGCAGCGGGCAAATCTGCAGAGGATGGATGGTGTGTTCAAGTCAATATAGAGTCAAATCTCAGAAGATCTGGTCATTAAAAGCAAAGTGTGCCTAATGTGGTCAGTGAGTGCATATCATGAACAACTAATAATACTAGTCCTCTAGTAAGAATGAGATTGCGAAACAAACTATCGTTGTAACTGTAAACACCTCTCCTTAATTGTACATCAATGTGAATGAAGATGGTTTTGTGGATTTAGTTCATTTAAATAATAACCTACACCATCCAGTATGTCATTATATTAGATTGCACTATAAATAATCAAACCTATTAATCTGAAAAAAGTGGCAATAGTTCCCTCATAAATAGTTGCGCACGTGAAATCCTAGCTCTGACAGAGAAATTGGTTCATAATTACAACATTTAAAATAGTAACTAACATCTGTTTGAAACAGCAGGTGAAATAATGAAGCAGTACAGAAACATACAGTCGAGGTTGTGTTGCGATTTCTCGATGTCTCATGGGAATCACAAAGGATGCAGCTTTCAGTTCTAAGTAAAGTGTATTGGGGCATGAAGTAACCTATATGAAGAGATGTGAACATTGACCCTACTTTTATGCTATTTATAAATGATCAACTACAACATTTTGAGACTTTAAAGGTTATACTACATGTATGTTTCTATTGTTTAGTTACATATACTGTATAGTGATAAAAATGAAGCATATCCAGCCTGGGAGATCCCAAGTTAATGTATTTGTATCCAATAATAAGTCCACAATAACATATTTGTACACAATACTATTGGCCACCTGAGGTAAAAGTGAGCATATACAAACACCCAGCTCCTGCAAACGACTGAAAACTACCGTATCAAAATGCAGAACCTCAGTCAGGAAAACATCTCCAACACTCATAACAAATGCAGTCCCCTTGTCACCGACAACTTTCGTTTTTCTCATTTATATACGTGTCACCCATAGGCCTGCAAGAAAAACGTCACTATTGATTCAAACAAAGGCCTTATTTTGCCCTGTCGGTTAAATATGGACCATTAAGCAGTATTTGATGAAAAGTAATTTCTATCATGTGAATCTGTGGGTAATAATCAAATCGTTCATGTCACCTACAAGTCTGAGACCTTCTTTTCTGGGCATGAAAAGGTGAAAAACAACTTAGTTATTATCAGTCTGGTGAACTGCTAAATAATGAAATTAGCTGTTAAATACGATATACATGTTCAACGTTAGCATCATAACGTTTTCGCTAAAGGTCTTGTGTTCAAATAATTTCAGTTGAGACACCTCTAGTACATTAGCTAACTAACAGCCGACAAATGTTATGCACTAAATCGATTTATTGAAGCTCAGTCTCCCAGAAAGGACTGCTAACGCAGCTGTGGCTAATTAGCACTAGCCTCTGGTTAACAACAGCAAAGCTCGGCGTTAGCTCGATGCTAACTGACTTACCGACGAAAGTCAAACATGTCTTCAATCCCCCGAGTCTCCATGTCTGCCGCTAGGAATTCAGCTTCAGCCCGAGATATAAACTAGTCATAACGTTCACGGCGCCACTGTCGTCATGACGCGATAATTAACTGATCTACGGTTCCTCCTGTGTGAGATTTGTGGTGGGACACGTTAGCTTTAGCAACAGATGTGTGCTAGCTGTGTGCTAACAGCGAACGGTGCTCGGCTCGCTGGCCTTTTCCGGAAGCAACGACGTACTTTCCGGAAACACTCTTCTGCAGTAAAAACATAAGCAAGCGTTGATGTACTTACAGTATTTGTTCAATAAGTCAGGCTGTGCACATTTTTTGCCCCAAAACACAACACAAAATCATTATTATTATTATTATTGTTGTTGTTGTTGTTTTTGTTATTGTTATTGTTATTGTTGTTGTTATTATTATACGGAGGAAATCAGTCCAAATGTAATCTATATTTCAAAGTATTATGAAAATCTTGCTTTTGTCTCATAAAGAATGATGTGCAATACTATAGTCTGTGTTTCAAGAATGACCTGTGACATTTTCTCTTCATGCAAGAATAGTGTAATAAAATTGTCCTCAATTTTTTTTAAATCGCTTGATTCCTGTGTATTCTGTCTCCTGAGGTTTTAATAGGAAATGATCTCAACAGCTTGGTTCTTCGGGATTCCAACATCCCTCTCAACACCATGATCAGGACTGAAACGTGCATGGTGAAAAGACCAATCTGGTCTTTGCTAGAGAGAAGTCCTCCAACTGAATTGTTGCAATAGAGGTGACAGAATCCAAGTTTATGAAAGTGGACACAGCCAGGATTAACTGAGAGTGAGTGGGTTCTCTTTTGTGTGAAAGATTTACTTGTGTGAATGGGACCTGTGTTGGATATCCATCCATAGAGTAATGTTGCACTATTGATTGTGGGGTAAAAGTTAATACAAGGTCATTCTCGACTAAAATATCAGGTCATATTTGTTCTTACTACTGAACAGTGGTGGCTGGTATCAAATGTCTTTGGTGGGGCTCTCCATTATTCTTCAATATCAGTGTTAACTTAATTTAAATACAGTTGTGTTTATAAACCACATTACAACAACTTTTTTTTAATAACTACAATGCAGAAAGTTTAACCTGACCTGGAGCCAAATTTATCTTTCAAACTGTTAAGTTACTAGAGCTAGAACAGACTTAATAATCAGGCACTCAGTTACTTCATCTTGTAGAAACACCCGAGAACAAAAAAGGAAGTCTGGTAATGGGCGCTCTAACAACCACCGACATCAAATGGCGCTGATTGGTTTGATTTTATATCAGTCACTTACATATATTGTTGGGGGGAGGGTCTCAGTTTTGAGACCAAACCAACCGCAAAATGTCACACAATTACAAGTTTTCCATAGCCGGCCATTGTTGGGAAATTGAATATAGACATAATATCTAACAGTATTACTTGGGCTAGAGTGGAGAGGTGATTGATGGGTGAGACTGTGACTCAACCTAAAAAAAAAGTTTCTCTCTCACTGCCACGGCCACATTTCACACTCAACTACAGTACATACTCTTCCCCTTCAAGTACGTATTTCAAATGAGTAAAATTCGGTGAGTGGTGATTATTGTAGTTGGACTACATCTTTCTCAGTAGCAATAACTGCACTGGGGGCCAACGGGTGCCCCATCCAATATGGCGGCCGCGCAACACGTCGACTCCGAGGCAGCGCCAGTCGGCGTCTCTGTCGGCGCACGCAGTGTGCTTTGGTTTTAAACACGCCCCTCATTAAAAGGCTTGTCTACACCCACAGTCGCTAATATTTGTTTGGCAACAAACTGGGTGACCGGACTGTCCTGTTAGCTTCAAATCGATTTATTTTCCGCGAACTGAGCCCTCCTCTGCTTATTAACCGGACAGACTGGACCTCGCTCCTTCTCTCTGACTGACACAGGGGACGACATGGAGCTCGCATCCCACCGTTGTCCGTTAATCCTGTGGCTGGCCCTGGCCGCCGTGATGGGCTCTGTGCTCGGGCTCGGCGAAGACCTGGACCGGCCTCTGTTCGGACCTCCGGGCTCTCCTATCCGGCTGCAGGAGTCCGACCCCGGCGTGAAGAAGGCTCTGGATTTTGCAGAGGAGCGCTATAACCGTGGCTCCAACGCCATGCATCTCCGGAAAATCAGCCGGCTCGTCTCTGCCACCAAACAGGTGCAAGTCAGGACAGAGCTCGATACAATTAGCTCCTCTGTTTGTTTAAGTGTTTATACATTGTCACGGTATATTGGTGTGGTATGTAAACTGTAGTTATTTAACGTTGTATAACGTCGTCATAAATGTAAACAACAGACAGACCGGTAGAGATTTAAAGCTGCGTCACTGAGCTCCAACTGAGCTCCCCCGGACCGGCAAACAGCGTCTCACCTTCAAACTAAGTGTATAAACCGGACATGATAAGTAATAACTTATGTTCCTGTTAATACAAAACTCATTAATTACAACTTTATTTCATCTGTACGCATGCATACATCTTTATTTTCACGACGTTATATAATCTATAGCTAATCATAAACAGCCGATAAAGGCATGTTTTAATTTTGGGCGGAAGTAACACTATTGAGCATGAACTTGCTTTCTACAGTTTGACCGTTGTTTATCCATTCAGCATGCAGTAGATTGACCATTAGATTCAAAACAATAAAACACATGGACGTGCCTTTTCTCTGGGAATATGACCTGAATAAACTCTTTATTAATAGTAAAGTTGAAATGGCATATGAGGACTATGTAATCTATAACTTGTATAACTTCCCTAAAAACAGTGTTTTGTTGTGTTTTTTCTTTTCATTTCATTCTTCTGTGCATATACTAGTCACCGTTAAGCCTTGTACATGTTAATATTTAATATTACATATTAAATTGTTGTTCTTTCTATTGAGATTTTAACTTACATTCTGTGTGGAGCAACTCTGGGATTATTTCTATTCTATTCTATTCTATTCTATTCTATTCTATTCTATTCTATTCTATTCTATGTCCCCTGTGTATATTTAATTTGCATTTGTGTCTGTTTTCCAGCTGGTTAAAGGAATCAGATACACTTTAACAGTGGAAGTGAGCAACACTCAATGTAAGAAGTCTGCTATGCTCAGGACATGTGACTTTTATCCTGAGTCACATAAACTCAAGGTAGGGAGTGTGAGTGTGTGTGTGATTGTTTAAAAATAGGCTGTGTTTTTTTTAAATAACATACTTCATTTATCAATTGAAATGTTTTTGTGTGTGCCTCCATATCAGCATTGATCTGTTATCGCGTCAGCGTATTCTTGTCGTTCTCTGCAGTAAAGTCAGCAGTTAGATGATCTTGTGACTTGACTCTGACTGAGAGTGACCTGAAGCATAATCGGTTACACGTGACATGCCTGTACAACTCAGACATATAAACATACTTTTTTGCTCTAGTTTTCATGACAGTCACAAAAAAAACTGAAACACTATTTTTTTATGAAACTTACGTATATGGAGCTACTCTCCCATTTATTGAATAAAAAGTTCATTAACCTCTATTTTCCTTATCCAATGTTATGCATTCTTACGCATGTATTTGTCTAATTCAGACAGAGATTTGCTTGTTCGAGGTGTGGGACATTCCTTGGCAGGGCACTTCTACACTGCTCAAACAGAAGTGCCACCCAAAAGGTACGTCGGCCCAATAAATCGAGCACCTTGCTATTTTTCCTTAGCTTGTTTTGACATTTTCACAGCAGGGTCATTCAGATATCTTCAAAATGACCAGTGTTACTCTGTTACACTAGAATGTTTTGACCTACATTGACTTTGACGTAACACTTTCCTAATTTGGATGATAATTCACGCTGATCAAAAAGTCATTTTGCTTATAGGTCAGGTATGGATACATCTAATCATATCTAGTTTTATTCCTGCTGTAATTAGACATATAAACAAAATCTGTATGCAGCAGAAAAACACATTCAGGGCCAAATATGAGGTCTCCTCTCCAGTTAGTCATGTGAAGAAAGAAATGTTCTACAGCCTGATCTGCAGTAACTGATGAAGTCCATACATTCTTCAAGCACACAAAAATTTAAATATCTGTGATTATTGGATTGATACAATGTATTTGCATATGTGTCTTTCATCAGTTGAATCTGAAACAGAAGAGAGCAACAAGGTGGAGGATTCATCCGCCCTCCAACCGCTGGAGGTAAAAAGAAATGACGAAATAGCATGGCAGTTGGGTCAGAGACCGTACAGTCCCAAAAAAAAAATGGCTGTCATATCAGCCTGTTTGCTGTGTAAACTGCTCTAATCAATGTGAACCTGAGATTAAGGATAAGGCACCATGTTTGTTGACTTTGTGTCTTTTGTTTTGCGGTAGCAATCTGTGGAGCTGCTGGGCCAGTTTAAAGAATTCATGGTGAAATACAATAAAGTTTACAGCAGCCAGGAGGGTGAGTGACTGATGTAACGTTACATGTGTACACACGAAACAGGGACAAACATGTAGTGCCACATTCCTGTCTGGATGCACTGAATTCCTATTGTTTTGTGTTGGAGTGAACGTTTAAACATACCTTAAATAGCTCTCTCTGATTCAGTGTTGAACCTTTGTAGTCCTTTGTAGTCAGTGCAACTTCAACTCTGTACATTGATATCTATATTTATATGAAGTTTGACACAAGTTTGATAAATTTACATCTTAAACCATGTGAATAAACACAAGATAAAAATGGACACTTTTCATTTGAATAAGAAATAATGAGAAGCATAAGGATATTTTTGGAGCAAGAGAGTATTCATAAAAGCACAGGACATTGTTATAGAAGGTAAAGCGAATGTAACAGGAAACAGACAGCAAAATATAAACAAAGGTATCAGAAAATAAGCAGACTGTGCAAGACAATAGCACAATACTAACTAAACTCAAAAAACACATGTTTGGGCATACATTACCTACAATTTATCATATCTTCTAAGAAAATAGTCCTAGAATTCAGTGCAGTCACATCTGCTTACATAGAAAGAAAAAAAATATCTAAATAGGCAGATAGCGCATATAAATATCAGCCGTAGGTCATATATATTGCACATTATTCATCGGCCTTTGCATGAATCACTAATACAGCCATAAATCCATCATCTTCTATACAACTTTATCCAGTTTAGTATCACTGGAAATTAATGTCTGCACTAACATACACATTTATTATAGATTGCCAGCAGGGGGCGCTTTCAAAAACCCTCCTCATGAGGAGAAACATTTGATCTCAGCTGGGTGGAGGTGGAGACGTTATGTCTCAGTATAGTTCTAACCATAGCCTGGTACATGTCAAAACCCCAGTTTATTATTGACACCAAACACCTTGAGTCTGAGCTCGAAGGTTTAAAATAAGACACAGATGATCTGTATGTACCTGCCAACCAAAAACTCTCCGGAGGTGGAAAATAAGATGTAGGAGTGAACCTTGTTTTTTTTACCATGAATGTACAATCATCTACGGAATG
Organism: Blennius ocellaris; assembly: GCF_963422515.1. Taxonomy (NCBI): domain Eukaryota; kingdom Metazoa; phylum Chordata; class Actinopteri; order Blenniiformes; family Blenniidae; genus Blennius; species Blennius ocellaris. Next base: position 16,605,569 of record NC_137658.1, on the reverse strand, counting down.
AGAGTCCATCGTGTTTTGTGTTGGGTTTTTTTTTTTTACACTAATAATGATTTCAGTTCTACCATACCTCACATTTTCACATAAACACACACATCTGACACTGAGTAATCAATGTAGAAAGTCTGTTTAAGTTTCATCTCCACATCTGTTGCTCCATTGGCCTCTATCACGCTGTTTCCAATGCCCTGTTGTTGGTGTAGTCACTGTAATATCCACAGACACATTCATGACCACATCATAGATGAATCACATTCCAAAAAAACACAAAAAACCCCAAACCACATACACAACCTCTGAGTGTTCGATTGTGTTTAACAGACCGTGTGTATGTCAATTTGCAGAGGCCGACCGTCGTTTGGGCATCTTCCACGAGAACATGAAGACTGCCGAGAAGCTTCAATCTCTGGATCAGGGCTCAGCTGAGTATGGAGTCACCAAGTTCAGCGATCTGACTGGTATGTGTGTGTGTGTGTGTGTGTGTGTGTGTGTGTGTGTGTGTGTGTGTGTGTGTGTGTGTGTGTGTGTGTGTGTGTCACCACAGTGTTTTGCCAGGAAACAGTTTCTTTAAAAAAAAAAAAGAACACTAGACACTAAAGGACTGACTGGTTTCCTTCTGCTTTTCTCCAGAGGATGAGTTCCGCTCAAATTACTTAAACCCGCTGTTGAGTCAGTGGAGTCTTCATCGACCAATGAAACCAGCTCATCCTGCTCAGGACCCCGCCCCCGACAGCTGGGATTGGCGTGATCATGGGGCTGTCAGTCCCGTTAAAAACCAGGTGCCAACAAACAGTTGATTGCCGTGCACCCCCCCCCATAAATGAACCAAATAAATGAATGAATCTTCTTGCTACTCCATCCTGACCTGTGTGTGTGTGTGTGTGTGTGTGTGTGTGTGTGTGTGTGTGTGTGCACGTGTGTCCATGTTGCAGGGTATGTGTGGATCCTGCTGGGCATTTTCAGTGATTGGTAACATCGAAGGCCAGTGGTTCCTGAAGAATGGATCATTGCTTTCACTCTCTGAACAAGGTGCATCTCACACACACACACACACACACACACACACACACACACACACACACACACACACACACACACACACACACACACCATGATACGGGTGTCCAATGACTTACTGCTCCATTGGTTTGTCGTCCTCAGAGCTGGTGGACTGTGACGGCCTCGATCAGGCGTGCAGGGGGGGGTTGCCATCAAACGCTTACGAAGCTCTCGAGAAGCTGGGTAAGATGGAAATGTTTGTACCAATTTTCAACTGCGGGGCATATTATATAAAGGCCCTGTAATCAATGGAGGTTTTTTTCTTTGCAGGCGGCGTGGAGACCGAGACCGACTACTCCTACACGGGCCACAAACAGAAGTGCGACTTCACCTCCAGGAAGGTGGTCGCCTACATTAACAGCTCAGTGGAGCTGCCCCCGGATGAGAAGGGTGAGTGAGCAGAGTGAACAGAGTGAGCAGGGAGGGGGGGGGGGGGGGTGGGTGAAGAGATGGATGGGAAAGTTGAGGGAGCTCATCAAAACTGACAAAGGTGCATTATAAGAATTAGAGATTGAGCGTGAACAGTCTTGAAGTTGCTCTTAAACATAACGCACAAATTGGAACATTCCTCCCAGCAATGGTCTCGTCATCTGAGTATTTCCTCTCCTCAGAGATCGCGGCTTGGCTGGCTGAGAATGGACCTGTCTCTGTGGCTCTCAACGCTTTCGCCATGCAGGTTTGTCCTTTTGTCACTGCAACACAACTAAATGGTATATATATATATATTTCCCACACTCAATATTATCAGATATTCTTTACTCTAGATCATACATTTTCTATACCATTGTGCCATGTGGTACATTTTTTTCATGAGTGTTTTTTTTTTTGTTTCTTTTTAAATAGACACCAGTGCCTTAGTGAAGTTCACAAACCTTCAACCTTCAACGATGTGGCAAATTGATAAGAAAATCTGTCATTAAAAAACCCCAGATAAAAGTGTTTTAGTTCCTGTTTGTATTTAGTTATTTTTCTGATGAATATTGTTGCAGTAAAAACCCTGATTGGTCAAGGAACCCAGTCAATGTGACTGCAAGAGGACATGTAAAAGTACTACATCATGAAAAGAGTCTGAGACAACTTCCTCTTGTGTTCAGCAGAGTTGTGCAAAAGAGTGCAAAAAAAAAAACCAGTTTCCCCGCACTTCATGCAATACCTGAGGGAAGTCCTGCAGGTGCTTCTGTGGTTATTTTTGTTGTCAGATGAGAGCTCGTTCACCTTCGATCCAGTGCGACCACATGCATGACATTTTCCTCTTATTTATGTTAAATCTGTGAAATTAGAAACAATAGCAGAAATCATTGAATATATGAAGCACCTGCAATGAAACTGCAAATGTTGGTTTGTTCAATTTTGTGTAAACTTACAGATTTGTAATGATCTAAAGAGCCTGATACGATCTATCGCGAAGCACTTTTGTCAATATACTAATAGATAATCAATAGATAATGGTCTTTTGGTGTTGTAGTTCTACAGGAAGGGCGTCTCACATCCTTTGAAGATCTTCTGCAACCCCTGGATGATCGACCACGCTGTGCTGATGGTCGGGTATGGACAGCGTAAGTATTTTTCACTTCACTTTATTTTCCCTGATCCGGTCTTGTTCGACGCATCCATGAACACAAGAATGACTTTGTGAATAATAACGCAGTCAAACGTAGTCATGGCTGTTTTTTGCATTTTCAGGTAAAGGCGTCCCATTCTGGGCCATCAAAAACAGCTGGGGGGAGGATTATGGAGAACAAGTGAGAAACGACCTTCCAAAACGTCACGTTCTCTCCACATACAGCAAGTCAAATGTCATTTTCACGTCATTCAATTCTAACTGTTTCATTTTCTCTGTCACTCAGGGTTACTACTACTTGTACAGAGGGTCCAACGCCTGTGGGATCAACAAGATGTGTTCATCTGCTGTTGTCAACTAAACCACCGGAACCACACACACACACACACACGCACACACACACACACACACACACACACACACACACACACACACACACACACACACACACACACACACACACACACACACACACACACGCACACACCATCCACAGCATTAGCTGCACTAACACACGGCTTACACGCACATTCATCCAGATGTTTTATTCCCGTTAAATGAGACCAGTGTTCAACCTTCAAGCCTCACACAGTTTGCCAAATCATACCAGCTCTTATGAAGTTAGTTTTGATGTGATACTAATATTTTGTAGTGATTTAAAACGGGTGTGTCCCGCAGGTCATTGTAGTTGCTGTGTTTTAAATAGTGTTGGTTTCAACTTGTGTTACAGTGACTGAGCCCAGAACTCATTGTAGTAGTAGTACTGTCTCAGTTTGCTTCATGCTTTGGTTCCCAGTGTTTCTGCTAATGTTTCTTTTTCTTTCTTTCAAAAGAGGGTTTTTAAAGATGTGGACTGTTAAGTTAATATTGACTTGCACATGACTAAACAACTGCAATACAATTGCGTTAACTGCTGTAAGACAGTAAGAAACAATTGGAGGCTGTATTAAAAAAGTGTGAAATCCTGTTGTTGGTATGTTTTATTTGGAGTCCAAATGAGGGAAACAATACATTGATTAAGAATGGTACCGTATGTGTCATCAGACACCCTGAACTTTTAAATAACTTAAATGCCATGACAATCACCAATTTGGCTATTGTATGTATACCATTAGTGGTACGTGAGCACCTTCTACTTATACTGAATTTGCATTGTGTATACATATATATTAGGGGTAAACATTTGTGAACTCAATAGGTAATTATTTAAGTCTCCACTGCTATATGTTCAGTTGACTATTGTGGTGGTGCTGAAAAAGCTAAACATTTTCTCAGGTGGTGAACAACAAACAAGTGTAAACATCACTGATCTCTGAAAGTGATGAAACCACTGACCTAGTTAAAGAAGAAACTAGGACAAGATTAGTTTTTGTGTTCAAAAACACCAGCAGCCTACTGGCATCAGGCCTGGGTGGAAAACAAAGTGAGAGGTATGAAATAATGACAGAGAGGCAGAAATGGTTTATGAAGTTACGAAAGAACCAGAAATAAAGTATAATGTTGCTCTGAGCATATCAGAGTCGCACTCCTTCAACTTCACATGTGATAAATGTAAAATTTCCCACTGGTAAATAGATCATTTATTTACAGATTTATACTGGTGTAGTCCAGAGTCAAAACCAACTAACCCTCCCAATTCAAGAATAAGACTTTAAGGGGTCAAGATCAAGTCTTTTTGTCTAAAGCCTGCTGTTGAATACACAGCAAACTAGATTTTCATCAAAACCCCATTCACTTGCCAATGCAAAAAAAACATGATTCATATATATATGAATCATATATATATATATATATATATATATATATATATATATATATATATATATATATATATATATATATATATATATATATATATATCGAGAGAGAGAGAGAGATCCTAAACCTTTTCTGATCACTGTAGATCGTTGTATCAGGGATTTGCTGTCCTCTGCTGGCTGTTCATGGCTCGATCACAGCATAAAGAAACACAAGTGATCTTGAATGCAGCTAAAGTTCTGAGAAAACTACATTTCCCATAACTCTAAGGCCTGGCAACGGAAAAGCTTGTCGCGTTTTTGTAATCTAAAAAATAACATACGCCCGCTTGACACAGTTATAAATCAAACACATAAACCATTGATAAATAGAAAATTATATTTAAATGTCAAATTAAAACTAAGGAAATGTCTTCTTTATATGAAATTGCTTATGTTACACGATAATTGCGTCACATTGGTTCCGGATGCTGCAGCAGGGGATGTTTAATGTGAAGGAAACAGAGCACGTCTCACCGGAAGTGATATAACAGCCTGTTGTCACGGACGCATGTGCTCTTAAAGTCTGATTTATTGTGTTTGACCGCGCGTTTAAAGCACCTAAAGCGACTCTGCTGCGCAGACATAAAAGACGAAATCACTCTTTTCCATACCTCAAGGTATTTACGTTCACAACTTACTGTCTGCGTGCTTAAATACGTTTGACGTCAGCTAACGTTAGCTTCCCCTGCTAGTTTACTGGTGATGTTTCTCACTCGTCATCAAGAATATTAGGTGCACAGTAAAAAAAAGTTGTTTGTGTTTTGATGTTCACCCGCACTTTAACTTTGTGTCTCAGCTGGCGTGGGAAGCTGCGTTTCGCCGTTTATAATGTCACAGGCAACCAAACGTAAACATGTTGTGAAGGAAGTGCTCGGAGACTTTGTCACCCCCGCAGAAAACCAGCAGATCGTCAAGGTAGACACGGGATCCTCCAGTAAACACGTAAGCGTCGATCCGCTTCTACAACCCCGTTGTCCTTGTCTCACCACCTGTGCAGGTGATCGGCAGCAGAGGCAACAACCTGCACGAGGCGGTGACTTCTCAGGGCGAGAGCTTCCTGGTGAGCATGCCCACCAAGTTCCGCAAGAACATCTGGATCAAGAGAGGTCAGTGAAGTGTGTTCACATGTTCAAGTCACACAGAGGAGACAGTGACAGCTGGCTGATGATGTCACTCTTGTTCTGGTGGCGTGTGTTGATTTTAACTTCTCAAACACACCGATTTTCTTTCGTTGACCTCCTGCTGGGCGCTCTGTACCAGGTCAATTTGCCAGTATGTACAATATGATGAAATATAATCTGGTAGGCTTTACAAATTCACCTTGCTTGTATCAAAATCTGGCTCTGGAGCCAGTTCTATTAGAGTAATGCCAGTTTTTGGAGACTCTCCAGTTCATGGTTCTGTTTCACTGCAGGTTGAAATATCCGTTTTTGATGTCTTTTAGTCCCATTCTTTCTGGTCAAAATTAGTTTTGTTATTTCTAAATCCGACAAATTTCAAATGCAGTTTTACAAGTAGAACAAGTTTCTTGTGAAAATATTTGACAAGTGGAGAAACTTGAAAAGTCCCCAGACAGGTGACTCATATGTGACTAATTCTCACATGTGTACATGACCATAAATTCCTGAGTGATGTATATGTTTGTAGTCGCTGATCTCAGACCTGTGTAAACCGTGTAACATTGAGGTGCCTGACATTTTAAAAGGGGCTGTGTTTGGCTGGGATTATGATAAAGACTGGTGTAATTTGGTCATAAGCAAGTGTTTTAATTTTCATTTCATTTTTTCATTTCATTTTATTTATTCTTTTTTCAAGGTAATGCAACCTAAAATAAAGCAACAATCCAACAAAAAACAAACAAACAATACATTCCATGAAAAGAAGAACAGGAGTTGGATGAAGAAAAAAAAAAAAAAAAAAAAAATTGATGATGAAATTTATGAGTGTTACTTCGTTTTAGGTTGACAGTTTGTCTTTTGATCTTAAGGTGACTTTGTGATCGTGGACCCAATCGAGGAAGGAGACAAAGTAAAGGCAGAGATCAGCTCCATTCTCTACAAAGACCACATTCAGTACCTGCAGAAACAGCAGCTCTGGTAGGGGGAACACAACACAGATGTTTCCAGATTGCCATCAATTTTCCAAATCTAACTGAGCATATTTAAACCTTTGTCCAGGCCGGAGGGGTTCACAGAAGAGGCATCAGCTCAGGAAAAGTCAAAGAAACAGCAGGACAAGGAAGAGAAAGACAGTAATGAGGAGGCCAGCGGCTCTGAAGATGACGAGAGCGACCTCTTTGTGAACACTAATCGCCGCAACTACCACTACAGCGAGAGCGAGGAGGAAGACGACAGCGAGGAGGAAGAGGAGGACGGAGAAAGGACAGAAAATGCCTCATGAGGGCACGGACAATCAAGTGGCAGCAGGATCCATCATGCCGCTGTCGTCATTGACTGAATGGACCACGACTTGATCCTCTCACACAGCAGCTCGGGGGCGACGCCCTCCCGTGCTGCATCGCTTCCTTCAATCATTCCATCTCTTTAAATTCACCTACAAAAATCGGTTCTTTAAATTTTTTTCTTCACACAAACTCATATCAGTGTGCAGACCTACAATGCCGTCTCATTATTTTCCCAGGATACACTGCATGTCTATAGGATGTCGATTCATCGAGGTAAAATTGGACAAAATAAATGTGGTTTAAAAACCCTCAAAAAGTGCTTCTTTTAAAATATGTATTTGTCATTATGGCTGTGTTTGAAATAATTGCTGGTTTCTAAACAATTGCGGGAGGACTCGGGTGGGTTGGATCAATACCTTCTCAGTAATCCTGCTACTTATGTTAAAATACTATTCATTTAACCTTTATTACACAACGTCACTCACTACCTGAATTCGTCTTGGTGACGATTCAGGTTTTGGAATCCAGTTTATTTACATTCTTCACCCGCTTGTTTGTCTCCCACAGACCGAGAACGTCACCAGTGCAAGTGATGTAAAGGTCTTGGTATGAATATTATCCTATATGTCATGAGTACTATGCAGAAATACTCAAAATATGACTTCACGGTGTTTCACCGCCACTAAATAAGACTACTCCTGCCAGCGGAACCAGTTCAACAAGCACCTCCCACCCTCCCCCTTTAGCTCCTCAGGTGGTGAATGAAACCTGAGTTAGTGAAGCATTTCTCATGTAAAAGAAGTTCTTTATGTCCAAGAGGGTCGTTATACTGTGAGAGATCTTTCTAACAAGATTGGGGACAAAGTGAGCATCAATATTAGTTGAATTAGTGGATATATAGTTAAAAAAAAAAAAAAAAACACTTTCTGTGCCGTTTTAACAGTCCCCAATTCAAAGATGCATAAAGTCAGCTGCCAAGGTGACCTCGCTACTAACTGAGCAACAGCCTCGCAAATATTCTACCCTTTTCTCTCAATCCCATCTGGATTTCCATCTCCTTTGGTCTCTTTATTCAACTCATTGTCTTGGAGCAGATCCAAGTCACCAGGATCAGTCATCACATTAATAAATCATAAGATCAACAAAAATGCAGAAATATGCAATTGTTGGCCACTGTCTCGTCCTCAGGTAGGGTTTCAATTGTGTCTTTCTGAGTTTTCATGTCCTGCCTCAGTTCAGACTCGGGCCTCCTCCCGCACGCCAAGAAAGTGTGTCTTGTCCGGTCTGTGTGAACCAACATGGCCTGGCTCAGGCCAGCCATTTCTCCATCTCCTATACCTTTTTTATCCCGCTCACGGTTGAACTGGGTCCCAGCTGATTGTCGGTGAGGTCGACGGTGGGGAAAATCCTGTACAGACTGTCACAACACACGTATTGTTACGGGCAAATTAATTTCATCCATCTGTCTTTTATGCAGCTTCTCCCAACTGAAAGTTGTGGAGCTCTGGAGCCGATGACCGATCGCCATGTTTTTGGGAAGAAACCTGATTAAACAGAGAAAAACGGAAACATGCATAACATCCTCAGGAATCCAACGAAACCCAGAATCAAAGAAGGGATATCTCACTGTGGCTCCAACTCAGACAGTCTCGGTCTTTACAAAGCAGGATTGAATTGATTGATTAGAATTATCAATCTGGAATGGACAAACAACTTGTACAGGATGTGCACTGCCCTTCAAACTAAGACTTGTGTGTTTGGGTTGAAGGCAAAGGGACAAAGTTTATAGCTTTTGATTTTTTTCATTAACACTTCAAATAAAGGTAACTATAATTATATAGAAGACACATTTCAATGTGAATATAACTTGAGGTGATAATAGAAACACCTCGTCAATAGAAACAGGAACTGAGATGCTCGTCATGGACGTGGATTAGTGTGAATAGACAAAAGTCATTGAAACATGCAATGTTGACACTGTAATGCTATTTTAATGGCCTTTCCCACCTCTGACATTTACCCAGAGAACAATAAAAACTCCACTGCAGGCGTATGGTTTAGGCTTCATAAGACGTTTGCAGGGCTGTCACCCCGTCACATTGTGATCGAATGCAACTGCAGAATGTATTGTATCTTAATATTGTAAGACGAAGACAACCCCCAACCCCCACTCTCCCTTGGCACTGTTTTTTTTTTTTTCCTGCAAACTGATTTTTATTTAAAGGTATGTTTTGTAATTCAGAAGTCATGAATCAGACAACAGGTGAACCGATATGAATTCACAAATCAGAAAAAAAAACCAAAATGCCTCACATGAACAAACAATACTGGCTCAATTTTTGTAAAGTGGAACTGATTCAAAAAAGACAATGTCAAGCAGAGTTCTGTTGATCTGTCTGTTGATTTCTTTTACCATCTTTATAGCTTCCTCTTGGATTGAGTCCCTCCACAATGATGCACTTTTTAATATTTCTGAAAAGTCAAATTCAAGAGCAACAAACATCGACAGTCTACAAACTCCAACAACATTTATCTACATTTAGATTCAGTGTAATTTCTGGTTTGGAACAAAGACAATTGTTCTCACGCATCTCAATAAACTCAGTTACAGTTCAATTATGTCACATTAGAGCACATTAGACAATAAGGCAAAAACCCAAACAGTTAATTATCTTGATTCAACGTGATTGTAGATTGTGCGTCTCAGTCATTGGGTCATTGTGGGATCTGTCTGGAACAAGAAACACTGGAGCATCCAGTCTGTCTTCAGTCTTCAGCCACTGTCCTCTTTGAGTTTCTGTCTCGTCACACAGAGAACCAGCTGCTGTCTCTAAAAGAGGTCTTAATGAAATAATGGCCTGCGGCCAAAAGGATGTAAAATATCAGGACGTCAGAGAGCTTATGCACATGTTAGCTATGCACAAATTAAAGTTAAAAAAAACAATAAGAAGTAAAGACTGTGGTTGTGCAGTGTCTCTGTAGCAAATAGGCTAAAAGGAGCAAAACACACATTGGGATAGGTTTCCAAATTAGTGCTAAAAATCATTCATGCATGCTTTGCGTTCTTTAAAAAAATATATGCTTCCCTTGTCCTGTTTGACGGCTCAGGCAAACAATATTATATGATTGAGAGCCTTCTGGTGTCAAAACAGTTTTTTATCTTACAACAGGAAGAGGTTTGATTTGTAAACTCCTCCTGTTGCTGGCTTTATTGGAAACAGGGGATGGGGGGGGGGGGGGGGGGGGGGGGGGCACCAACGACAGACAATAGCCTTGTTGATGCTATATATACTATTATTTACAGTTACCATACCTATCAAAACACTTTACACCCGTTGTGAGATTACGTTAACCTGAACAGGACTTTCTAGATGTTAGTAATGGATTGTCAAACAGGTCCATAAATTAGCAAAACAGCAATGACAGATACAGGAGGACATGATTTTGACATCTGAACACATGTTGGCAGACACACACACACACACACACACACACACACACACACACACACACACACACACACACACACACACCACCCGACCTCGATCCAGGCATGCTTTTCAATAGATACAGGAGGAGTTAACACAGTGTCTCTTCTGTAACAGTGACTGAAGTTGATTCTAAAGGAGTAACGGCAAAGGCTTTTTCACAGCGGGCGTTTCCACCAACAGATCCTTCACTGGCTTCTCCAATGTTTTCTTGTCAACCTTCAGAGGCACATGCTAACACACTGTTTGTGTTTGCGTCAGGTTTGCCCAAAGTCCCATGATCTGGTTCGGGCTCCGTTTGTGGACCAACAGGATTCTGTGGTACGAGCACGGCTCCTTCTCCTCCTTGCCGGGGAAGTCAAACGTGAGGAAGGCCGGGTGGTAGATGGGGAAGGCATCCAGACGAATCATACACATCCCCACAAAAACGTCGTCGATGGGGTAGAGGTGAACCCTCTCAGACACTCGGTGCAGGCGTTTGGTGAGGAGACCCGAGTACACCACCCCTCCACCACCTGCGTACCTCGGGTAGTAGCCGTGGTAGAAGTTCTCCGGGATGAAGTACTTGGAACTATTATCTCTGTTTGGAGCGGCTCCGACGATGACGTCTCCCACCATGAAGTCCCTCATGACCTCGTGTGCTTGTGGATCTTTGAGCTGGTCCAGGAGGTAGGCGACCATTCTCGGGGTGTTAACGAAGACGTCGTCGTCTCCCTTGAAGACAAAGGCCGTGTGGCCGCAGGATTTTGAGAACCACTTCCAGAAGAGAAGGTCCTTCAGGGTGAGGTTGAAAAAAGTGTCCTCAAAGTCCCACAGCAGCATGTCTCCATAATGTTCACTCTCCATCTTCAGTATACGGGAGATGTCCGCACTGGGCTCTCTAGGGTCTCTTTTGCCGAGCAGGAACAACCTGCGGATGTAACCCCCGCCTCCTTCTCGACTGCTGCTGTTGCCCCACTGCCCCTTCACCCAGCCCTCCTGGCCCCAGCTTTGTCGAATGGCTTGTCGATTATTGAAGTTATCCTCTGTTGTCTTGATGGCAAATAAAAGCAGCGGGCGCTCATTCTCATCCTTGGCCTGAGCGCCACATTCTGCCGTGGGCCGCAGCAGGACTGGGTAGTCCCTCCTGTCCATGTAGCTCACAAACTTCTGTAACTGCTTGGGAAGCTTCGCAAAGTAGTTCCTAATTTTGCGTAACGTGGTATTCTTGGAAAAACTATTCAACATATTCTGTTGATTTGTGGTTTTCTTGAGACTCAGGATGGGATTGAAATGGCGGTCCGTTGTGAGCTGGAGCTGGTTCCACAGGGCTTTTCCCCCTTGGTAGTCCCAGAAGTGTTTTGGCAGTGGGGAAAAGTTTCCATTATTAAATACCCCCGAGGCCACAAAATGAGGGCCGTCAGGGATGCCGCCTGCAGCGCTGAGCGCCTCAGTTGTGTACGACAGGCCGTTGATGCTGAGGGCCACCATTACGACTATGTAGATGCACAGCAGGCCGAGGCAGATGCATGGCGTGCACACGCAGATCAAGACGTTACGCCAGCGACAGAAACACCGCGCCATTCAACTGCAAATGCACAGAGAGAGTGTGAACTCAAACAGATGTCACGTCAGATTTGTATTACCTGAAGACAGATACATCTCACACAAAAAAAGGCCAATAAATTGGAAGCGTTTTCATTGATTTCAACGCGTCTAAACTCTTGTCTGTATCTGCAGTGTCGAAGTGGCCTGAGTGAACTTCGTCCAACCAGGAAGATCAGATAATACAATTACATCAACTATGGACTTTGTTTTTCTCACGCTTCTTTCACTAGCTAGTACCACTTAGATCAACATCTGAAGGAACCTGTTTCTGTGTTTGTGGTTATTTTGATAAACTACAATACCCAAGATGCCAAACATGTCAGAAAAATATTTCTCTCAGTTTCACACTTCAAAACTGAAACACAGATAACTCTAAACTCATTCTAACACTAAATGATTTGACTCACACCAGTTTGTGTTTTTTACAATTTGATTGAATTCTAGAGTTCCTGTATTTAAAGATAAATCAACAGTACACTCATTGGCAATAAACAGCATTTATTGAAGGAGCTAGTTGACCCTCTGTCTGACTATATTCCAAAAGTTCATGATTTGCTGCTGTTTCATCCAAACCAACAACCATGAGCCCATGACAAGCATTGAAGACATGAAAAGGAAATTGTGTGACACACTGAACTCTTATTCCCAGTTAACTATTGTAAAATATGAACAATTGTGACACGTTAATAGCAAGAAAGCAAGTTACATTAGCTGCAATGGGGACATGTTCACAAATCCACAAATCATAAGAGTCATATTGTGATTGAGATGTACAGTATCAACACATTTTTATCACCTTTTTTTTTAAACCGTAATAAATCTAATTTATACCATCTTTAAGCTCTTACTCATGAAATAAGTATGACTTTGATCAGTTTTACACCTTTTGAAACATGTTTTATTGTCAATAATTTGTGTATCATATATATTTCTACTTCCCTAACACTAAAAATAACTAAAAGATACAATTGACTCTTGAAATAATAGAACATTGTTGGGCCATCTTGCAATTTTCTTCTCTCTTGCAATTAACATCTCTCAGTCTTCAACTGAGAGATGTTTGCCTTTAATAAAGCAGCCTTTTCTGTTTGAGTTAATCATTAAAATAATTAAGAGAACATCACTTTTGTGATAAAAATATGTTTTTCAGGACAATTGTGATGATCAGACGGACATAACTGTTTATCTACAATGTCATTTTGGTCACTTTGCCTCTTTCCAAAAGATTTTTTTCAACACATTACACACATTTAATTATACTTTTAAAGTAGGGGTAGCAATATTATTTAATAACACCTCAGTATTATTTTATTCATTTATAAATATTTGAATGAGTGCCCTATTTTTCAGAATCGTACCTATTGGTAAAACACAGTAATTGCTTATTTTGAGAGTCTTACATTTCATTTTTTCTGGATTAAATCTTTGTATATATTTTTTAAATAATCTCTAGCCGAACAGTAAATTGTAATGACATTATAAACCTTTGAGTTTTTAATCCTTTTTTAAAAAGTTTTTTTTATCTTTGTCCATCTGTTTTGTTTCCTTTTATCCCAATTCAAATCATGAAAAAAAAAAATAATAAAGTCACGTCAACATGGATAGATGAACAGAACGTCAACTGTAGCAAGGACCTCACCATGTAAGTCTTTGTGTACACAGACTGCGTCAGAGTGTGGGATAATAGAGTCTGTTTGCTTACCTGCTTTCATTAAAGTTTCCCTCACTCTTCTCACTGAACGCTCATCTGCCCGCGACTCTCTAATCCATGCAGGTGGTCTGAACTCCAGATGTAATCCTGAGACGCAGCCGTCCTCTCAGCTGGCCTGCCGCCTGTCAACTGGTGAGGCTCCTCCGGTCCTCCAAAGGGGCTTTGAATAAACAGAGGCAGGCACTGTGCATGAGGGAAACACCCTCCGACAGCCAGAAGAACAGGTAGAAACGTAACGCCACATCACTTGTGATTAATGCCGCCTGCAACACTGTAGGCGAAAGCAGTGGGAATGATAGAAATAGTTTTTTTTTAGTAGTGTTGGGACACAATGAACTACTAATACCTTCAAGTAAATATTTCTCTATTAGTCTTAGCATTGAGCTTCGGACAAAAAGATTTTAAACGTGTACATTCATTTGAATGTCTTCTCTAAGAGATCAAATGTCCCTGATACCTTGAGTATTTTTTAATAATAGTACTTTGTGTACTTTTGAATACATATTCAGAACCGTGTTCACCTCTGATGATGATGAGCTGTGAAGATTTCCCACATCCAGTACATTTCCTAGAAAGTCTTGAGGCTTTTGAACCATCTTTTCAGATCTTGAACAATTCAAGTAATTTTTTTTTTCTTCAAACAGAGGTCAGAAGTATGGTCTCTCTGGTGGTCGAGTAAGTTCGAGGTTTTAATTGTAGGATCTAAATGTAAGGCGAAAATCCCCAAAATGATGAAACAAAGCAAATATTGCGGCATCATATCATACGCTCTATCATGCTTTATAATATTGATCTAAACATCCTCACTCTCCCCAAGACATAAAGCAAAGGTTGTGCTGCAGGTTTTTTTTTCTCCATCATTAACCTCCAACCAGAAAAACCTGTCGATCAGGCTGTCAGCAGATTCCTTCAAATAACCTGACGTCCAAAATGAGCCTTCAGCCTTAAGCCATGTATACCTCAGGTCGAACAGGACTCACCGACAAGAAGTTCCCCTTTAAAGCCTGTTGCGTCTGCATGTGTTGCAACACTGCCGGTAACAAAGAATCAGTGTAGAGGAGCTGATGGAGGAGCCCCGTTGCTGAATTTACTGACGATGACTCACAGGAAGGGGGGGGGGGGCGTTTTGACATTTAAACACACAAAATTCCTCACCGGTTATTTTGGACTTCATAATGGCAAGTTAGCGTTTGTTTGAATTTTCAAATTAAGATACAGGATAATTTCAGTTTTTACATGCAGAGACATACCTGAGAAAAAAACATGGAATACTTGGTGAATAATGGTGGAGGGGTCGCACTGTCAGCACACAGCAGTGAGGGCTGATTTGAATCCAGATTGAGGCCTTTCTGTGTGAAGCTTGCGTGTTCCCACTGTGCTGAAGTGAGTTTCCTCTTGGGACTCAAATTGTATTTCTCAGTCTGGATATTTAGTATTGTTGCTGTGACAATTTAGCTAAACTTTAAGTACAGTTTATGCCACACCAATATTAAAGTCCAGTATTTTGCAGCAGCGGTGGCCGAGATGTTGGGAAAACAACCAAATAAACGAGGCGTTTGCTGGTTTGAATCTCATTTTCTCAGCGCTGTCGGGCTTTGAGCAAGGCCACTAATCCCCTACTGCTTAGGTTGTATCAGCAAGGACATCCTGCTCCAGTTTCATGACAAATCAAATGTGCAAACAGCAAAGTAGATGGCGTGCAAAGTATTTTATTGAGCTGCATGTGCACAAACTGTGCACAAAACCCGTTCTTGCAAAAAGTCAACCTATGACAACCTGAAAAGCAGTAATGAAACAGATGAGAAATGTAAATATCTTTTATGAAGTGAATGTTTACTCATGTTCAACAACAGCTTGCAGGTCCTGTAAACACACGCTCATGTTCATGCACCTTAAAGTTAGACACATTTCATCTTGTGATCATGAGACTTATTCCAGTTTAATAAGAGGCTTCTCTTGTTTTAAACAGGAGCTTAATAAAACAATATTAAAAGGGAAAAAAAGCTTAATCTTCCACGAATGCTGAGAGCTGATGCTGTGACAAAAAACAGTGTCAATTCTTCAGTGGGGAAAGTAGTTATTAGCTCTCCTAAAAGTTTCATTGAGAGACAAAAAGGAGTTAACAATACTCTTAATGTTTACAAGTGCAAATTAACTTAATGCCATTTGTTGGAATGCCATTATTCCTTTGTGTCTGGAGACGCATGTTTCAACATCTCCTGTTCTGTCTGCAGATGGTAGGGCCTGCTGAGTGAGGATGTGCCTTTCTGAGATTGATTAGTTTCCATAAGTTTCCATTCACACCCCAAAGAGTTACCAAATTTGTTTCAACTCACCTTTTGGAAAAAAAAAAAAAAAACAGTTTCTAGAAGAGTCTGACCTGCCAAATTGAGAACACTACTACAAAGACAGACGGTAGCTCCACATCTGACTGACAGACACTTCATGATTTTAACTGTATTGTTGACAAATGAAAACAAGTTGGAAAAGCTTTGCCTGCCAAGGCTAAAATAAATGTTATCTACAAACAGACATGCTGTATTCTGAACTCAAGTAGATCATCCAAATCCCTTCATTCCAGAGTGTGTGTTACCCTGGAATGTTAATGCTTACCTCCAGGATACACCATTTAAAAATGTTTAGTAAAAAAAAAGTGCTCTGGTGAGTAACCAATAGGCGCTCATAGTGACAGTGTCAGAGGCTTTGTGAAGAATTGTGATCCATCATGAAGCTGAACCTGAGCACAGGCATCCTGAAAAAAAATTAAGTGATTTACCAGTTGTCAGAGGTAAGACTCCAGTGGTTGTTTTCTAAAAGAGAGGTTGGGCAGGTTTGAATCACAGTGCTGACAGCTTACGAGGCCTTTGACCCCGGGCGCTGTATGCACTGCAGCCACCGACTGATCCACCATGAATAGTATGAGCTGAATGCAGAGGTCATTCCCCCAACAGAAGTATGGCATGATGGGCTTTTCCCTGTGAGACTCGCACACAGGAGACATGTTCAGTGACAACGATGCCTCCATAACACCGTCCTTCAGTTCACTGTAGCCCAAACGAGGGGCGAAACTAAACGCTGCCACCGAGTGTTCATGTTGGACTTGGACTCACCTGGTGTGACGTTCACTGCTCCACTTGATTTACAACAGTCTTTACCCACTCAGCCATCAAGGTTGTTGTTGTTTATTTTTTCCCCCCTTCTTCTTGTTGACAAAGATGACAGGACCATTTCAAAATGGTAGGAATAAAGTTTTATTTTTTCCATATGAAGGGGGTGGTTTTGGAGTTCTCTTCTTTTACAAGTAGTATGTTTTTGAGAAAACTTGCAAAAAATCATCTAGCATATTCCAAGAATGATGGACATGAAGAGAAGGGGGATTTATTGCTGAATGTTAAAATGAGGACACATTTTTTTATTTAATTTTTTTTTCACCGAGTGGAAAAACGATTTGCTTGCTGCTTTTTCCATGCACCCAACTACCAGTACCACTAGGACATGCAGGGGGGCAGAGGGGAGGTGACAGAGGAAGAAAGAGGAGGGGGAGGAGGGGAGGAAAAGGGAGAGAGAGTTGGTTGGTAAAAAGGACAAACTGCTTGACAAACAAACATGGAGGTCTGTGTGTATGTGTGTGTTTGTGTGTGTATATATGTGTGTGAATTGTGTTTGTGGGTCAGTGTGTGCATTGTCATGTGTCATGTGGGTGTATATGTAAAAGGCAAGTGAGGAGGAAGAGAAGGAGGAAGAGGGTGGGGGGTGGGGGTTGTTAACATTTTCAACTAGCTCTAGAAGCACACTATCCTCACTTGCAGTAATTCCACGTTGCAAATCCCAGTTTGATTACAGTGATAGTAAGACAAAACTAGTCAGACCTTTGGGCCGTGTACCCAAATCATATGGTTATATACTTCTAGTATGAGTCCCCTGAATCAGAGGAGGGATTGTTGCCACTTTAACATACTCTCTGTGATCCATGCATCGTCTGTGTAAAAAAAAAAAGAAGAAAAAAAAAAAGACCAAAACAAGGCTACTTGTAAGGAAATCAACTGTAAAAGGGACACACACACATAGTATCTGACACCTTTTAGGTGTGCGGTTTGGAGATGAGGCCTAAATTTCTCTGCTAGTTGCTTCTGGTAAAGGAGGAGAGGAAGACGTGAAGGTGAGGGGGTGATGCAGGGGGGTGGGGGTGTGGGGGGGTGGAAGGGGGTTGTAAGGGGCGGGGCAAGACAGAGACAGACAAGTTAACAGATCAATCAGTCAATATGACCAAGCAAAAGAAGATTCGATCCATAACACAGATATAGAAATGCAAATCAAGGATGCAAGTAATCTGGATTATCATATGTCACCGTTTGGCTGTGAGCTAAGAAAAGAGAACAAAACCAAGTCAGAAACTAGCAGCGACCACGATTAAAGCCACGCTCCCTTCCCCCCTTGCTCGTGTGGCAAAACAAAGTGGTAATCCAAGGCTTGTGGGAGGAACAATAAAGTTTTTTTTGTTTGTTTTTTTTTTGAACAAAGAAGAAACCCAGAGTGATATCCTCCTCTCAGGGGGGGGGGTAAGTTTGGGTAAAAGAGGGCAGATTTCTTAGGTACGCCCCTGCATCAGAGCAAACAGACGTGGTCTCTGCACAACTACATTTTTTTCTCCATTGTCACTGTAATCACTTCAAATCACACGCACGCACCTTCAACAGAAAAAAAAAGTAACTGTAGCTCCTTCTTATATATATATATATATTCCTCACTCCCTTGATCATGGCCACGAGTAAACACAAGAAAAACCTGACGGATGGGACAAAGTAAAGAGAGTGAGAGGATGTGTATCTGGCCTGCGGACTGAACTGTGACTGAGACGACTCGCTCGCTCTCTCTCTATCTCTCTCTCTCTCTCTTTCTCTCTCTCTCTCTGCTTGGAGTCTTTTGGCTGTGATGTGATGGGGAAGTCCTGAGACACAGTGCGGCTCTAAGCTGCTGGCATAGGAAACGGGCGGGCTGGGCAGTCCACGGGAGGCCAGAGTCAGGCTGGATTACGACTGGATTGGTTGGGTTGGGTTTGGGTCGGCAGCTCCCTGGCCAATGACTGCTCGCAGAGGGAGGGTCTTACAGTGCAATGGAGCTTCTGGCAGCGTGAGGATTGGGTGTGAGGAGCGGGTCAGTCAGAACGAGGGAGCGCAGCCTCCACAAGGTGAACAGAGGCGCCAACCAAATGAGGCTTCATGAGGTGACCTTACACGCACGCACACGCACACACGCACACGCGCACACACACACACACACACACACACACGCACGCACGCACACGCACACACACACACACACAAACCCACACACGCGCGCACACACACACGCACGCGCTCTGCAACCACCACCAGTGTCACGGCAGCACCCTGAACACCTTTCCACCGGAATCTGGAGTCACACTCCCTCAACAACTCACAGAAATAACGACAAATGACGGACAGGCAGCGAACGGGGACATAAATGACCGATGTGTGTTCGTCCGAGGAAATCTACCCTACACATCCGGCTGCGTCAGTGACCGAAAGTCCCTGTGAAAACGAGCGCGTCCGTGGATTGATACTCATGTAAACAGACACCTTTTACACAGGAGGAATCAATATTGCATGATGACTTAATCAAATCACAGTTCAAAAAGAGGAAGATCCCAAATCAAAGAAACAAACCAAAGCAAAAGGAAGGAAGAGGGTTGGTCTCTATAAAAACGAGGAGTCTTTATAAGAAAGGCTACAAAAACTCAATGGGACCTCCGACTTCAGCATACAGCAAAAGGCACCACAATATTATTCTATTTATCTAACTTGTGAAAAAATTGGCACGTAATTATCATATTTTTTTCATCTCTCATAATGCTGTAAATCAAAAAACTTTACATATAAATATCCCCCCCATTATAAAAAAAGTCTTTGCTGTTAGCTAGTAGACAATTTTTGCTGAAATGAAAATAAATATTTCATTTGTTTAGAATATCTGTCTGTTATACAAAATAAAAATATTTCTCCTAGGTGCAGGTCTCTAGTCCACTGGTTGTATGTGGTGGGGAGAGGGGTGTGTGGGGTGTCGAGGGCAGGGGGTGGCAGAGGGGCGTGTGGGAGGTCCAGTCTTAAAGGGGCATGTTGTCGGCCTTGCAGCGCTGCGACTGCGAGCCGCGGCTCTGCCCGTTGCTGCGTGTCCCCGGCCGACTCAGCCCGCGGTGAGTCCGTGTGTCCGTGCCCGACGACGAGCGGAAGCCCGGGACGCTGTGGGGCGGCTCCATGTTCATGTTCTGCATACTGAGGAAAGGCGTGCTCTCCCCGTGAGCGTCCTCTTCCTCCTCCTCCTCATCCTCTTCTTCCTCCTCCGACTGGCTGAAGCTCTGTGAGCTGTAGTCCCGCAGGCCCACCGAACGCTGGGAGATGTGTCCGTTGAGGCGGTTGCGCCGCGGCCGGCGCCGGCTCCGGATGGGTTCCCGGGAAGAGGCATACTCCTGCGTCGTCTCGTAGGCCTCATCGTCAGGGAGACGGTAGGGACTGGAGGGTAGACTTCCTGTGCTCTCCGTCAAATAAGGTCGACGAGGACGCCGGGGCTGCCGATACAGACTTCCATCCTGAAATGGAAAGCCACGGATTTTTGAAGGACGTGAATTATGTAGCAAATACACCCAGAACATTTGAACAGAATTGACTGAAATATATAATTTCTATGATCTAAAAGTCAATGGATTAGAAACAAGTATGAGCAAGTTTGGAGCAGTGACTTATTAACATACTGCTTTTCTGGGAAGCACCTGGTCTGCTGTGGTCTAACAAAAGCATTCCAAGAAAATAAAAAAGACTGAAAAATGTTGAGATTCTGAACAAAGCTCACAACGTGGTTCAATCGGACAGACGTGGCTGCTGTAGCTCCAACTGTCGATGTTAATTCTGGTCCTGATAGAATCACATCAGGACACACAGCACATCACAGTGTGATGGTGGACCTGCACATACAGCCATAATGTCATGACTGATTTGTTGTATGAATGAACAAGTGATGAGAGGACAGCCTGTACAGCACCGGGCCTCATACGAACCGATTTCTAAACTTGTTCCAGGTACAAACAAAATGTATGAGTGCTCCGGTCCCGACGCAGCTGTTCCACACTTTTAATATAAATTCCAAACATTTATTATGTTTCCTCTTTACTGCTACAATTTAAAGTACATATCATATTTTCATTCATGAGAGTTTGATTTTGTCATTATTTCAAATGTATTATTGATGGTAACGTCAATAAAGTGATGATGGCATGTTGTTGCCGACATCCTCTTGACCCACATCTATCTACCTTTCGGAAGATGTCTTTTTGACACCGCTTTCATGTCAAACCACTTTTTAATTTCTACATGAACACGAGGTAAAAGGCCTTTTTTCCCCCCTTTAATTCTGTAGCCGATGGAACAAAAACATGATCTTTCCTTCCATTGGTAGGATTCTGAACAGGTAAAGATCTTCCCTTTCTCTGAATGAACACTTCCTGGCAAGTGTTGACACCTTTTATGGGATAAATGGGAGTTATACAAATTAGAAATTCTTGTGAACGCGACACTCACATGACACACAGGTGGGATGCATCATGTGTATGGGGGCCATTTTACCAAGATATCTGAATGTGAGATCATTTGTAGGAGGAAGTTAAGAAGATGAAGGTGAAGACTGGCAGGAAGACTCGCTGTCTGCTCATGTTATTTGGTCACCATCACGCCTGTCATTGTCTACGTACTTCGGGGCATCGTAGCAGCGGCTGGTCGTCGTCTCTGTGGTAGGCGGCGGCAGCAGGGGGGAGGGAGAGGGCGTGGCTTGTGTTAGGCGAGGTGATCTGGAAGGTGGGCACCTGGGGTGGCAGCGGGGGGTAGTGGAACTCCACTGGAGACAGGCGAGCCGGCGTGGTCAGCGCTGACACATACCTACATGGAAAACCACAGAAACAAGTTATCGTCGTCTATTTATTCTACAATAATCGTCACTCAGTGGGATATTATGTCCTTTTACTGCAATGGTAAATAATTTGTAGACTTTTCTTGACAAAATCTTACAAGGAACTATTTGTGAAATTATAGTAAGTCAAGCCAATTCATCAAAAATATAAATTGTAAATGGAATTATTGTATGCATATTTGATTTAGTGGTACTTAGCTGATCAGTGCAGTCAATTAGTCTGCAGGAGATATCCTGACTGCAGTCAATGTCCTGTCATGGCTTAATTACGATTCTTGTTCCAGTTACACCATGAAGACATAATGAAATTTCATCAAAAAAGTACAAGTACTAGTCAGGGAGTAGATACCAAAAAGAAAATCTCCTCCAATAAATACTTGAATAAGAAATGTAAAGAATGTCCTCTAAATGGGCTGAGAGCAGGTTTGTCCTAACAAACTGAGGCCTGATGCAAGAGGTGGAGGAGTGAGAGAGGCCACATCTTCTGGTCCAACTCTTCTGGAGCTGAGAAGAGGGGCAATACTGCAGACAATGGAAGTTTCAGGACTTCGTCAGATGCCAAAGCTTCATGAAAGCCCAGACTGAATCTGTATGACAGTTTATCCAACGTCACAAAACAGCAATAAGGTTTTTAGAATACAAATTCTGATCAGACGTTTGTTCCAGCATAAATCAATATGGACATCCGTGATGCTAAAAGTCATAGTAATAAAAAAATATTCTGTTGATACAGTTCATCACATCTCACGGCCCACCTGTAGAACCTCCAGGGCTGACCAGTGGGCAGCGGCCCACACTGTGGGAATCACTGTTGAGAGAAATGGTTCCCATTCTGATGTCGGGCCCAACCAGAGATCACAGATGAGGCTCGAAGCTTTGATTACTCTGAAGTTTGAATGATTACATTTACATATGTGAAAGGAGAATAATTATAACAGTCTATTTCTAATATTTTAATTCAGAGCGGTGTGTAAGCAGAGGTGAGATGTACTTGATGATGCAGAAAGAGCTTACGTATCAGTAGCTCTGCAGCCACTTTGTCAGCATGCCTCCTCCATCTGTTTTCTACACCACTCTTCCAAGTTCAGGGCCGGAGGCAGCTCTGGTTTGTGCCGAGCATGAGCAGGAGGTTACCAGTCAGTCACCAGACTAACGCCACGTCCTTCTTAAGAAGGAGGTCAGAAGAATCTGAACTTTCAGCTCGAAGCAAATCATGACTCACGGAATGGAAACAATCAACACGACTGGCCCTGACAAACTGTTCATCTTCTCGCAATCACAAAATGAATATTTTCACTTAGAAACAGTGCAAACAGCCCAACAAATGCCATTAATCTTAAATGATTCAGAGAAACTTATTTAGGATAACGTGTCACGAGGTGTTTAAACATGGGGCTTGCGGGCAAAAAAGAATCTTCAATCTGGCCGACCCAACAAGTAAATTGCAAAAAATTCTAAAAAAACATTCATTCCTTTTTTTTTGGGGGGGGGGAGAAATATTTTAAAAGAAGCAGACACAACACAACACTGAGACCCGAGCTGTGATGTCAGTGATGTGGCCATGAAAGTTAGCAAACTAGCATTAGCCTCAAGGTCATGCTGCCAGGGTGAGTTTGTAAAAACATGCATAATATAACAGTTCTCGGAGAAGTTGTTTGGAAAATTCACTGTACTTCGCACCAAAAGGTTTTCATTAAATTTGGCTTCATGTTGTGAATGTACTCATTTTCCGTAGTAATTGTTTGGTTTGGCAAAAATGTACACATGTTCGTCACGTCCCCTCTACAAGAAACGACTGCTTTATTGGATAAAGAAGCTTCAGGGTCCTAAACAGGAGAATCGGTGCTTTTCATTAAACAATCTGAGGAAATCAGAAGAAATAGTAGGTCAGGAACACGCTTCTCATCTGCAACTGTGCACAACAATGTCTGCAGCCTGACAGACCTTCTGCGAGAGGAAACATGGAAACTCTAAGAGAGGCTGCAGCCGGCTGGCTCAGGTCCGTCCTCCGTCTTAACTTGCCACCCACTCAGTGGCTCTCAAGAATATTAAAAAATAAACAACAAAACATTACAGTCTATGTGCTTCTGCAGACATAAGAAGTGTCTAACTGCTGCACTGTGCTGCGTTACACTTCACTGTTACTGTACGCAGCAGCAAGAGACTTAAAAACATAAAAAGAAGCACTAATGGGAAATTAATAGCAAGTGAACGCAAGTTGTATGATGTAGCCACAAAATAAATTTACTATGAAGTAAGCTCTTATTTTAGTATAGTGGTTATAGCAGCTTGCGCCTCAAAGTAATATTATTCCCGGTTCGATTCCTGGTTTCTGTGTGGGGTTTGCATGTTCTCCTCATGAATTGATGGAATTGATTTACTCTAAATATCCGGTCATTGTGAATGTGTGTGGTATTTTAAATTTTCTTCTCTGTGTACTGATTTTCAAGGTGCAACCAGTAGTGAGCTGGGCTCAACCCCAGGATATAGAGGATGAATGTATAATCAGTAAGCTATTGTAAATCTAATATGCTAAAATTCACATTTAAGTTCAACTCTTCTATTTCAGGCAAGGTATGCAAAATTTAATTATGAATTTAGAAGTGAGACATTATTGGTAAGTGTAGGAAACCATTAAAACTGAGTTTCACTAAATAATGGCTGGACTGAAGCGTCAATACAAAGAATAAGTCATATTATTTCTCTTACTATGGCCTCATAAATGTTTCCCGACAGACCTGATTTCATGTCAAAATCACCAGTATTTGTATTCAAATATATTAAGACTCAAAATAGTCCTGACATTCATCTGCCACTAGGGGCTGCCAGAGTAAAGAAGCCCGCAGTGACAGAAAAACACGCAACAAGGTAAAAATCCTGCTGACACATGAAGCAGCAACCCCTCCGGCTCTCCTCCATCCTCACACCACCACCACCACCACCACCCTGCCCATACCTGTCACTGTGAGGTGAGTCTCGTAGAGAGTCGTAGGAGTCCCCGTACTGCATCCCCGGGCCCGACGTGTCCGTGCAGCCCCAGTGGGCGGCCCTCCTCGCCATGCACGCCGGGCTGCTGCACTTACTGGTTCCCACCGAGCTGGACAGCCCACCTGACTGGCAGTCTGAGTTCATGCTCTCCGTCCGCTCCATGCTCCACGTCTGCTCCTCGTGTCTGCGGGAGTGGGAGAGGACGGCGACAGTTAGAAAGGTGAGAGCAGCACTGCGGAGGCTGGACGCCTCCGACGCCGGAGGATTACTGCGGAGAGAGAGAATGATCCATAAAGTGTGTTGAAGTCACTTAAAGCGCTATCAGGTGATGATTGTGATGGAAGTCTTGGCCCAGAACTCGTCTGTACTGCCGTGTTTGCTGACCTTATTTGCCACTACCCGTGTCCTCATGTTACCTCACATAACACTCAATCCAACGATTTCCACAAGCTGCAGAGACTTTAAGACTTTAAACTGGTTAAAAAAAAAGGCAATATCATTAGACTGATACTCAGTTCCAACATATACAGTACCTAAACCGTCCTTAGTTGATAAGTGCAAATAGAACTTTAGATTTTTATGAATTTACTGACTCAAAAGACTCCATTATGTGGCCGATTATGTAGTTTTTGACAGGTTCATACAGAATGCAAACACTTCACAGGGAAACATGACATTAGTTTTGTTCAGATTTCAGATGAGATCATTGCTCAGATTCGTCCACATTCCCACATCCACATGTTATTGAGGTCAGGAGGTTTTTAATCTGTTTTTTTGGTTCATACATCAGTTCAGAATGAATCCAAAACTCTACAACTGGTCCTTTTCACATCTAAACATCGACATAACATCTAAAAATAGACAAATATATACATGGAAGAGGCAGCCGCATGTTGCTGGTGTGTTCATTGAGAAGGTGGGAAAGTCCCACTTCCCAATGGGGAAATACATCTTCATTTCACCTGGTAGAAGTAAAAGTTCTAAACTGGGAAATTGAAAGGTCTGAGCTTTCTATGTCAAACTGGTCTTCCAAAACTGAGTGAAGGTGAAAACGCATTTTTTGTTGTTGTGTGTTTTCATTTCAGAAAAGTTTCACATTGACACAACAATAGTAGTACATGGACATTCGTATGAACAGACGACCAAGTTGAATTTCTATTTCGGGTGACTCAACTATGAAACTGCCAACTCGCAGGAGAATATGGACAATATGGGCAAACACTGTTCTCAGTGTCCATCTACTGAACATGTGCAGAACAACTGCTTACTATGGCCGTGGTGCACATGTGCAGGAGCAGCATTTCAGAAAAGTTTTGTTTTTCCCCCCAAATGTTTTCAACAAGTTCCTCCGTGTGAGCTGTTTTCAAAAAGTTGCATTTTCAGTGTCTCGGAGCACTGATGTAGTATAAACAGTCGCACATAACACAAGGAAAGCTTTCTGTTTTCACTTGAAAACGTTAAATCACATCATACCCCTTCATCTACCGTTCATCACCCTCCAAGTGATGACGGGCTTATGTGTTTATTTTTTGAACTCCTCGGTGCGGCCATGTTTCTAGCTTGTTTCTAACGTTTTAATATCCGTAGTGAGAAATGGGCCTTCCAATCTAACTATTCCAGTTCCTAATTGCATGAACTCAGCATGACTGCAGGCCCTGTTTAACAAAAACTAAAGGACACTCAGAAATTGTCCTCCTCGCATATTGATTCCGGACATGACCTTCAACAATATAAGGTGTTAATACATCATTTTTAAGAAGAATGTTGTGAATATACTAAAGTATTACCAACATTGCTACTGGCGTTACAGTAATACATTAATACATGTTCTACGTCTTTTGTTTTTCTGCTAGTGTGTAACGGCCGATGTGCAAACAGTGCTGGAATCAAAAGGGGGATACTACTCTCTCTGTACTACTACTCCTTTCTGTGGAGGTTCAGTTTTGATATTGTCAGTTCATAAAATCTCACCAGAGCTCAGCTCCCACTGTTGCCAGTTTCTGGTTTCAGACACGGATTATAAACTCAATCTAAAACCTATTTTGGGGCCATTGTCGCAGGTTTCATGAAAAATGATCAGTTTATATCAATATTAGCCACGACAATACAGAAAGTAAACATCCCAATAAATTAGTTGAAAATATGTACCGGTATATTACATATTTATATATGTAATATATTACACTATGTTATATATATACCGTAGATTTATAGATATATAGATTTTCCACTGTGGAGCCCTGTGTGAAACAATCTGGAAAACAGAAAAAAGGAAGTTTTGAATCTGAAAGAAATGTGATGTTTGTCATATTTGACGTCCAGGACAGAGCTTCTCTGCATCGTCTCTTCTGAGACCAGCTCTATGAAGAGAACTAAAAACATTCACGGATGTGTGGGCTCTACCTGGAAGCATGTGAAGCAGTGGTCGAGTGGTGGGAGCGGGTCGACATTCGACTGCCTGCATAGTTGCCTGCACCCTCGGCTCCGTGGCTGATCACACACTCCGTGGTGGGGACACTCTTGGAGATGTAATGCAAGGTAAACACAGGTAGTATAGGTTAGTTTTAGTCTCAGGTCCAATTTAAAAGTAAAGCAAAAACACAGATTGACACAGATGGAATGAGAAAGTGCAGATCTGCTCTGAAGACTGGAATACCATTATTGGCGGAGTGACAAAGCTGAACAAACTCCATCCGAAACATTATCTTTAAGGACAGAGGAGCCAGCAGGGGAGGCTGACACCAGGCTCAAAGGTCGTTTTTTTTCTTCCTTTCTGTTCTTACTTACAGATTCATGAACATCTAAAGGTATTTGACAGCAAAATCCTATTAATAGGGTGGTTACTGTAGCAAAAAAAAAAGTATGAATTTTCCTCATTTTTCACTTTTTTGAGTCCAGACCTGAATATAATGATGAAGGAGCTCAATGAGCCCTTTACAGAAGATACCCCCAGAACATGGATGAACAAAAAGGAGAGTCGCTTAATTTCATTCACTTTTTACTCGCTGCCCTGTGAGACATTGAAATTGTTTGTCAATTTGTTTGTCTTTACTGTCACATAAACGCTGATCCCTTTATATCTTATGACAAATTCATCCATAAATGTAGGACATGACAATGGTCACTATTGGATTGAATTTAAATACATGCAAGGAGCTTTGAACAAGAAACAATTCAAGTCTTATGTTGTCTGATTTCTGGCAACCTAATTGTACTTTTATACTTTATGCTAGAATAAAATACACTTACTTAAAGTCACAGCATGTAAAAATGTAGGTAATTGATTTTTTTGTGCATTAGGTGGCAGTAATAAGTTACTATAGTAGCCACTTTGTCTTCTGTCCAGCTCTTTTGAGTTCAACTTAAATCAATATGTTTGTTTCTAGTTTGTTATTCCAATGAGATCAAACTTCTGATATTGTTCTTATTGGAAAGAGAACAACAAGGTGCTGTATTGATGAGTTGATTATTGTGCTAACTTCAGTAGAAATATGTACACCACAAGACACAGACGTCAATGAAACCGCATCCCGACTCCTGCTTAGTTTGTGTTTAAACCAGGAGTGCCAAACACGTCTTAGTTCAGGTGCAATATGCAGCCCAACTTCATCTCGAGGAGGCTGAACCAGTAAAATAGTGCCATAAATAACATTTATATTTAAGCATGACCATTTAAACTTAATCTTGACTTAATCGTGAACTCACATCGACCATGGGGATCTCCTCTGGACCGGGTCCCGGGTGGTTTGGCCCGTTGGCCAAGATGCGGTTGGGCTGCTCCACACACTGGTTCTGGTTTTGGTGAAGATGACTGTGCATCTTCTTCCTCTGCTTCCTGGAAGAGAGGCCATCATGAAGAAACAACAGGTGAAGCTTTCTTTATCTTCAGTGTAAAAGTTCTTTAAATGATCAATATCATCCACCTCTTTGACTGTCAATACTTCTTTTACTGGAACTTCATGTTTTAATTTAAATTTGGCTCTTTAATCTCAATAAACTATCTGGATTAGAGTTCCTACAAAATGTCAAGGAATAAATATACGACGAGGTCCAGTCAGGTTCCATTGATATGTAATAACAAGTTTAAAAATGATCCGATACTTTAGCATTAACCCAACATTATAGCTTTACATATGACAAAGAGAGAAAATAAACAAGTACATTTATTTAAAATTTGCAACAAAGTTCAGCCTCGTTTTTTTTCTCCAAAGTTTTGCTCTTTCTGGTCACATATAAACCACATATTTACAGCATTTCTTCTCTAAAATTCTAAAATAACATTTAGGAAATATAAAAAATAGCATATAATTGACATGTGACCTTGTAATGGAGTTAAGATAAGCTTAACGGGGAGCATTCACACATGCACATGTTCATATCAAAAGCATAATTATTTCATGTATAATAATATATCAGTGGAAAAGTATGTCTGCTTACAGTGGCTTTAGTGTAATCTGATTTAGACTATGAATGTGCTCAATTCAAATAAATAATTGTCATTATTTTATGACTTCATTCTACATGGGAAAAGGATCTTAGTACTCTATCCCCAGCTGCATTACAAGCAGATAAAGCAGTTAATTACCCCAGTTTCTTTCTCCCCCCCATCTTCTGCAGGAGGTTAATTTGGAGGTTTAGTTTACAGTCTTTCATAAATAGGAAAGTCATTTATCTCTCCTTCAAAGACATACTCAGTTTTGCAGTAGGCCACCACACAAACGATGCCAACCACTAACAACGCCACACAGATGCCTGTGATCGTCAGCACCCGCCTCTGGTAGAGCTCCTCCGCCTCTGTGGACACACACACACACACACACACACACACACACACACACACACACACACACACACACACACACACACACACGCACACACACACACACACACACACACACAAGCATATACGTACACACACATACAGACACGTGCGCACACACACATCCGTGTATTATAGACATCATGAAATACACATGCGCAGACAACACACACACACACACACACACACACACACACACACACACACACACACACACACACACACACACACACACACACACACACACACACACACACACACACACACACACACGCACGCCCGCACACACATACAGTGTGAGTGCGACTCTATTGATGTTAACTACAAACAGTTTTCTCACTATTATCTGCTCTCATCCTGTCCCCTGTGCTGTCTGTACTACAACTTTATCACATCACATGTCTCACAGAGGTAACTGTACTGCAGTTCTACAACAACAAATTATACTCTCTGGTAAACAGCATGATCAGAAGCAGAGATGTACTGTCGTCCTACATCCTGACACAGACTTCCTGCTGTCCCTGAACAAGTGTGTCTACAATGGGGGATGGGTGGGGTGGTGTGGTGCTACAGATGACACTGGAGGGGGTCTGACTGCATGCCTGTATGGATGGAGGAACCAAACACAAGTTGTCCAGATGAAGAAAGAGGAAAAGATCAACGAAAAACATAGTTCAAAGTGTTAACGCCACAGTGGCCCGAGAGGTTACGACAGAATAAGGTATTCACGGAGCTCATAGCTCTCACTATGTTGATTTGATATTAATCTGCGTAAATGTTTTGAAAAACGAGATTGTCGGTATCTCTTGGCCCTGTGTAGGTCTGGTTTGCATTCTCAACATAAAACATCAGGACCGACATGTTAGCTACAATTTATGAATGAACTGCTTTTTTTTCTATCAACTCTAAAGGTTATTCTGCACTTATTTCCTGTGAGTTGGCATAATCACTTCCTCCACATGTGCTTAGTGACGCCATCCCAAGGTCATCACATTAGAGGCTGAGATGTATTCAGATAATTAACTGCTTTTACTGAACATATAATCTAATGGTTACCCTCACACATTCACCCGTCGGTGTTGGATCTTTAACAGTGATATCAGCTTTGGTTTGAGTTGGCATCAGATGGGAGGTGAATGGTGCTATTGCACATCAATAAACCTTTATAAATAGATCCAAAATGACTCTGTCTGCTCATCACAATTAATCTGAGTCGACATCTTTTTCAAGCTACATTCTGGTCTCGTTACATTTTGATCCAGCGGTGACATGGTTAAACAGCTGGGGTTTTTTTTTTTTTGTAAATTATAAAACCTTATTTGGAGAAGGGTACTGCTCTATAGTTTACACTCAATTTAATTGTTGCACTTATTCTGTGTTCTGAGCTGCAAAGTGGAAATTGAATATGAACAACTTTGTTTTCAAGATGGCTGAAGCAGTGTGGAGAAAAACGAGCATAATCGGGGTTTATTATTATTTTTAAAGCAAGTACAAGTGCATTTTGATCATTTAAATTCATTCATACCCAGAACAACTTTCCTGGGGATTTCCATAGTGTATGCAAAGTTGCAATATTGTGATTAACTTGTATGCTACAACAGAATTAAAGAGATCATCTGTTCTTTTAACGTAAGAAAGAACGTAAAACAATGTAACTTTATACAAATGCACCAAAGAAGCATAGTATTTGTTACAATGTTTCAACTAAATTAATGGAAATAAAGTAGCTATAAAATTAAATGTGTTTCAAACTTTGCATTTTGGAATTTCACTGTTAGCCAACAATTATGAGAGATGATTTTCTCCTTTTTCAATAGCAAACATCTCTAATCTGAAACATTTCAACCCTGTCAAATCATTTGCACATCCGAACCTGAAAAGAAGAGTTAGCTGCCCTCTGGAGGAGGTGCAATGGAAACCATCAAATCATCAACTATGATTGAGCAAAATATGGTTCATTCCAGTTGCTTCAAACTTCAGAAATAGAATTAGAACTCTACAAACTGTTCTTTTTTTTTCTGAGGAAGTAAGGAGATAATAAGTCAGGAATCCTGAGGTTGAATACGAATGAAACTATTTATTATGTTTGTGGTTTTGGAGAGAAGGTATATTAATATAGCGTCATTGTGTATTGTGCTCTTTTTTAATTCTATGTTTTGTTCACAGATCACCTTCTATTATCTATTACAAATAACCTGAACACACCGTTTTATATATTACTGTATTGTCTCTTCATGCATATTGTTCGCATCTTGCTCTTCAAATAACATTGTATTCACTGAATGCAGGTTTTTTTTTAACTATAGAGACTTGGATCACATTACACCTCGTTACGTTAAACACTCATGAAGCTCTGAAGTATTTTTCTGGTGTTTAGTGTGCGAACACCTCGCCTGCCCGGTGGAGCGACTGCAACTTTTTATTCAGATTCTGGGGCTCGCTGTGGCGTAACGCTCTGTGTCAGGACAGCAAGCGCATCGACACAAGGGAGCAACAAACAGAACATGAGGGGTAGGAAGAGGAAGGAGAGAATCAAAGCAGAAAAAAAAAATACCACGTGGTGAAGAGGGAGGAGCAGGAGGAAACAAGAAGGAGACAAGGAGAGGAAGGGCAGTGGGAGGGGAGCAGGGGCGTGTCCAGGAGAAAGGGCCAGGGAGAAACGGGTCCCCAGGAACCGAAGACTGACCTGACTTTGTCCTCTTATCAACTAACTGGATTATAGAGGTCCTTCAATTGTTAGTTACGGCCAAATGACCGGCCCTGCAGGCTAGGAATAACTTCTCAATGTCCTAAAACTTCTCAAACACGTTATATTGTGAGGTGACCTTAAACGCTGCTCACTACTGACACCGACAGGTGAAAAATGGAACAGGCTCTACTTCCTATTACAGAGGTTTTTTTTTAAATTAAATTAAATTTTTTTTTTTTTTGTCAATTGATTAGTTTGTCAGTTTAAATCCTATAATATACACTTGGGTAGACGAAATTAAAAACTGCCAGCTTTACCTGAAATGTGACGTTACCTCTCCCCCCCTCCCTTTCGAAAAGTTCCAGATTCGCCGCTGAAGGGCGGGGGGACTGTGGGTGAGGGACGGGATGTGGGGAGTCTTTAAATAACGGGCCTCTTTAGGGATCGAAAAGCCTACGAGGGCCTGGGCTTGGCATTGTGTGTGTGTCACAGGGCACTGATACAGGAAGGCGAGGGGGGAAATGGGAAGGCAAGCTCGAGCAGCGGTCGTGATTTAGGAGAGGCGAGCTCTCCACTCTGACACTAAGTCAATCAAGGGCGTAATAATAAGGACAGACTACTCGGTCAGGCCTTTCGCTTGCTTTTGGCAATGCTTTGCGAAAACACTTGCAGCTTGCATGTTTATATGCAACGGGCCACTGAAGTTGATGTGCGCATTGCCAAAGCTCAGAGGACAAGCCAGACACCTGTAATTATCAACGAGGTGAAGCGTCCCTCTGGTTTTTAGACAAAGGAAGGAGCTCGAGCTGTGATATTGTGTCCAGATAAACACAACTTTCTGTTTCTTTGTTTTGAGCTGAGGGGATTGTTCGTTCCCGATGAGTTTGTCTCTTTCTCGAATGTTTCCTTTCCAACTTTGTTGGATCAGAAAAAAGAAGAGTGCATGCAAAGAAGGAAGGTTAGGTGTCTTAAAACCAGGTTAGTGGGCGGGAGAAAAAGAGGGACAGGTTGAGAGAGACCCAGTTGTTGGTTTTAGAAAGAAGATGGCACAATAATGTGTGACTGTGAGAGGATCTTGGCAAACCCTTTTAAGCACAGCAAAATAAATAATAATGGTCCATACCCTTAAATTTAATTCTGAGGAGCTCTGCCAGCGCAGAAAGTTGTTGGGTAAAAAGAAAGAGACAGATGGGGTCAGGTGTAATGTCCACTTTGGAGCAGATATGTTATGTCCATATCCTGCATGTGCTGAACCAGGATATAGGTTGATTAGTGCGGCCGGTCGTGGTGACCGACACGTGTACCGTCCAGTAGCAGACAGACAACTCAGACAGCCTCAGCTCTGTGACCCCCGGAAAAAAAATGACAGAAATAAAAGAAACGTAAAGACACGGAAATTAAAGGACACGGAACTGAAATCCACAGCAAAGGGAGGAAACGAAAGCACGAGGCAGAAGGACAGAGAAAGCAGCAGGCAGGAGAAGTCATGCGGAGACAGACAGACAGACAGACAGACGGACAGACAGACAGACAGACAGACGGACAGACAGACGGACAAAGACAGCAAGACAAGAAGCCACATCACTTACTGCTATATTTACTAGATCTCATTTCTGGAGTGAAAAAAAAAAACACAACACAACAGTGTACAGAAATACAAAAATAAAAAGAAAACAAAGTGAAAAAAACAAAAACAAGACAACAAAAGATAAAAAGCAGTGAGTTACTCTCCAACATAAAAACACTGTACAGTCGATGAGGCTGGCACAGCAAATGGGGGTGGATGCTGTAACTCGTTTGACTAATGGCAACTGTGTGCCTTTGTATTGATTACAGCATACCTCTTGTATAGCACTTTGTCCCAACTACTGCTGCGTACAGCTATTATGACCCTTTCACATAATTTACAGAGAGATCATCTCAGCGTTCCCAATTTCCATGGCTTTGCATGCATTAGAAGCCATAAGGAGGGGGAATAGTGGTGCAGCCGAATGTCCCCGCTCAACCTCAGCTGCCCTTAAAGCCTTGACAGTGCTTTATGTTTACACCAGTGGAAAAATCAGCCAGGAGCAAATCAACACGGATCCAGAACGACAGAAGGTGCTGATTCAACGTCACGATGCGAAGAAATTAAATGAAAGAAAAGCACAGACACGTCCCAGCATGTAGACGAGGCTTGATGATGGGGTCAAAAAGAGGAAGAAAAAAAAAAGTACAAACAGTATGATACGTCAACGTGTAAAACCTGCACTGGGCTTCAATTTGACATTGTATAGAATGGAACGGGCTACAGTGGACAAATAGTAAAGCAGGACAACGTGGCATGAGCCAACAGTGGGTCATTTCCCATCCCTCCAATCAATCTCTGTGTGACTGCCTGGACAGCAACGGATTCTAGGACAACTCATCCACGGACAACTCGTCCACGACCATGTTTTTTTTTCAGCATCATCGATTTGAAGGATTTCAAAGTATATTTGAAACAAAAACATAAGCAGTGGCTGATTTTGCGCTGGACGAAGTGGGCAGCTGCCCGGAGCGCAAACCCAACAGGGGAGCACCGTGCAGCGGCTCAGATACGGCCTTCAGAAATATGGTTTTCAGAAATGCCATAGCTGACAGTTTTGAGTGATGCGTTCAGGTACATCACGTAAGACCGCCTTCCGACATATTAACGAGCTGCGGGGCTCCTACAGTAGCGACGTTACATAATAAATATGATTAAATATGACTGATACAGCCATTAGTGAGTTGGAACGTGCATGCACAGCTCACGGCTGCACGGCTGAAGTTTCGAAAGGGGGGGGGGGGGGGGGGTGTTCATGAGAAACAAAGCCATATGATACCATACTAAATATATAAAATATCAATAAGAAATATTGTGTAAAAGTACATTGTAAAGGATTTATTTTCTCCTAAAAATTCTGAAATCTCATCCGTGGGCGAGTTGTGCAGGGTTGCAGTTTTGTGGACGAGTTGTCCTACCATCACGTGAGAACCACGCCGCCAATGAAAGAAGGTGGTTCATTTCTACATGAGACGTAGCACAGCTCCACACAGGGGCCTTTAATATTCCTTCATGTCCCATGATCTCATCTGACCAGGTCAATAGCGACTACATGTGCTTCACCATCACTGTCCATGCAATCACAGGAGAGTGACAAAACACACCCCATTTGCATTCCTGTCATTTAAAGGAACAGGTCGACGTTTTGGGAAGTGCACTCATTTGCTCTGTGATCAAATGTGTGAAAAAGTTATTGTATGCATGATGTATTTAAAACATATTTATGTCACTGACTAAATCAAAAGATGTGAAATGTTGGCTACCTGGACTCTTTCCATTTGAATATGAATAAATTCATTTAACTTTTTTTTATACCCTTTTTACAACTCCATAGACTGGCAATTGTTTTCTATATGAACCAACCTTTGTACCATTATCTCATTTTGGACGTGTGGTATTACAGTAATGAGAAATACAGACAAATACGAACAAACAGATGACCTCATCATGAGTGTTGTTCTTATTAATGTCGCTGCTTTTAGTTAATGATTCCTGTCAAATATGCGGCTTCATGTTTTTGCCAAAAATTCCATCAAAACCCTTTCAATTTCATTACCATTTGAGAAAATTTGGTGCAAAAATGTAAGTTTCTGATTACAATATTCATTTAAAAAAGAAAAAGGGTCTTGTGGTGTGGTTGTGGTGTCATACAGGGAAAGAAAACAGGGAAATGTTTTTGAAGAGTTTTTGATTCAAGTTGTGTGAGGAGTGCTCAAGTCTGTACTTTGAATTTGAAGCCAGAGACGGCGAACCAGACAAAGAGAGACAACTAACTGGGCTTTAGTTGTACTGTCGGATTGCAAACTGATATAAATCATACTGTAAGTCTGCAGGACCAGTCGAACCACAACTCCCAAAAATTTAGAGCAAATTATAAAGTGTTACTTGGCTAACTATTCCCCTTCGTCGCCGGCCTCAGTGCTGAGCCAACTGGCTTCAACTTCGCCTTCAAAGTACAGACAAGGGAACAACAAATAAGTAAATATCCCAAAACATCAACCCGTTGCTTTATTTCCATACCACTGTGATCAGACACAAATAGATGACATTTTCTGAACATATTAAAAGTCAACACCCACGACAAGACTTGCTTCAGCCAGACGCCATAAAGACTTCCTGTCTGATGATCCATGGGTGCAGAAAGCACCGGTGTAACGTTCACCTGAGGCGGGTTTAGTTCGGGACATGGTCTTCTGATGCCATCTCAAGGATCCCATCGCACATGTGGATTGATACCTCAGCGAGGCTCACTTAAATAAACATGAGTGATGCTTTCAAATCTCGTTAAGTGAAAAAAAATATTCGAACTCTTAATCTCATCCACTTGCCAAATTGTACGGATTTCAGGCGCTCTCTCACTTTCAGTAATGGCTGGCGGCCGTTCAAAACAATGTCAAAAGGAATAACATTTTCCATCTCAAAGCCTCAATTTTCAGTCTTTCTCCAAAGGTAAAATCGATAGGAGAGGTCTTTTTGTTTGAAACAGGGGAGCAGCAGAGAGTAGGAACTCCCAATCTTGTGTTATGAGCTTCTGTCCACACAGCTTTGATTGTTTAATTTTTTTTTTTTTATGGCTAACAAATGCAGCAGCACCGATGGACCATCTACAGCAAAAGTGATTCAATGAAAGCAAATAACTCCAAACTCCTGTGTTTCTTATTGTGTCTGTCTCCTCTGTTTCCTTTCGTGTGAGTCTCTGCAGCAGTTGCATTTTGAGATTCATATCAATTTGAAAGTTCATTTCAGATCATTTCTATATTAATTTGAGCTGATATTACAAGCACGTCAACTGGAGTGAAAAACGACTTTTCGAGATTGGTTGTTTCTGTTAGCCAGAGGAGCACCACGGAGGAAGCAGGGGAGACACGGGGAGGAAGGGCCGGACACAGAGGCATGCACACACACACGCACACGCACGCGCACGCGCACACTCACGCGCACGCACACGCACACACACACACACACACACACACACACACACACACACACACACACACACACACACACACACACACACACACACACACACAGCGCTCCCTCCATCCAACCCCTCCGATGTGGCATGCAGCATCTCAGTGGGAAGGAGACAGACAAGAGCAAATGGACATACTGTAGAAACCGTCCATGACGGAGTTTTGACACTGGTCCCCCGTATAGTCATTGGGACACCTGATGGAGGGAAAACGAGACACAGAGGGGAGGGAGGGCAGAGGAGGATGGGTTAAAGAAACAGAGGGAGGAGGGAGAGAGAGAAAGAGAGAGATGAGAGGGGGGGTAAAACAGGTGGAAGGAGGGGAGAAATACATAGAGCAAAGAGAGGAGGGGAAGGAGGGAGACATAAGAGAGCAGAGATGAGGGATTAGAAACAGCGCAATCCACCAAAGGGGGGAGAGAGAGAGAGAGAGAGAGAGAGAGAGAGAGAGAGAGAGAGAGAGAGAGAGAGAGCGAGAGAGAGGGAGAGATGACCTGCACACTGTGAGATCACTGCCATCTACATGACGTCAACGCTGCAGCTCAGACATCATCACAGTCATGGGAGTGATGGTGGTGGTGCAGGACGGACGACTGGTCAAACACACACTTGTGTACCTGCAGCCCCTCTAACACACACAATACACACTCACATTCACTCACCACTGTCTTAAAGTACAGTACAGAACGTTTATACCAAACAAAGAAAAATAAATAAATAAACATGGAAGTATTTTTTGTACATATGTAAATCCAGGATATAATGTATTTAAGTGGGCTTTTTTTTTCCAATAACAAGTAATTTTAACATGAGATGAACAAATCAATCTGACATGTTCAAATGGACTACAACTGTATCACTTTACTGGTTTTAGTTGATTTATGGGGCAATCTGCCGAGAGCTTGGCTTTTGTTTTTTCACTGAAAGTGAAAAAAAGTTTTTCTGTCAAGTGAGAAAAATGCATTTTTTCACATGAGCTTGCGCTTAAGTGGAAGCAATTCAGACCCTTACCTGATAATGCTACAACCACAGAATTCAGCCTATTCAGACATTCTTGACTGAAGTAGAAAGTACAAATACTTGTCTAATTTGTTTTTGTTTTTTTTAGATATGTACCAATTCAACTTCAATTACTTCAATTTCTTTACAAAAAAGAAGTCGGGTGCACACAAACAATGTATCTGTTGTTAAAGTAATAGTATGTTCATCAGTGTGGCTACTGCAGCTGAATAATTAGTAATGACACAAATCAAGATTCATCCTGTGGCTTCAGTTTTGATGCTAAATTATTTGGCTACTATAACAGGTGAAAACTTGTTGTCATCCTTCATAGAGGTTAAAACAAGTAACTATGAAGGATGTCAGTCACAGACAGGAAAGATAATTGTGTTGCAATTTAGGGAGAACAAGTAAAAAGTCTTCTGTAAAAGTAGAGACACCTAAGCAAATCAACTGAACTGCTGTTAAAAACAGAAATGCATAATTTTTTTTTACACCTCTTTTTTGGTCTCCTTCTGTTTTTAGATGATTCAGTGACTTAATGTTTTACTCTGCTCACTAGAAAGTAGATAGGTTCCATTTCAAGTTGTTTGGCAGAATTGGCAGCAATGTATTTCAATGTTTTTACCCCGAGAAATTAAAACGAAATCAAAAGACCCAAATCAGAGACAAAAAAGTAAAACAGGAGCTAAAAGTTGGCCATATATCGAGATGACACAGTGTGAAGACGGCAATGAAAAAATCTCTGTTTTCTGTTTGGGTTTGGATTCATGTGTGGAATTTGCATGTTCTTCCAGTTTCCTGCCACCTTCCAAACTAAATGCATTTGAGGCTAATTTCTGTATAAAACACCTAAATGTTGACAGATGTGCATCAGTTTGCTGTTTGCCTGGTTTAAATTGATATATTATTATGTTATTATCACTGAGTGGATTTGGCACATTTCTCCCAGCCATTACTCAAATCTACCAGAAAGTAGAGGCATGAGCTTTACACCTACATGCTGGCTATTATGGTGGCTTCCTCAGCTGGTTGTGGCGAGTTCATTTCATCTGGGAGAAACAAGCACTGACTCACTGCAACACTTATTCACAGCTTAACCAAAAAATCTAAATAAATCCAGTTCTGAGAGCGTTAGATGCTAAATATGTCCCACATAACTAATGAATAGTTATCCAAATTGTCACGTTTACCAGTTATCATTACTGTAATATTATCCATGAATCAGCATGAATTCTGCATCCTGGCCTGACCTGAGAGGAAAGAGACTGACGTGAGCTGGAGAGCAGTGACTCTCTCCTGAGGCGGTGTGCCTTGTTACCGTCGTGCAGCTGTTTAGGAGGAGCTCAGCCATACGTTTCCCTCTGAGTGCAACATCCTCTGTCTGTGTTTGTGACATAAATCCTTCAAGA
Organism: Blennius ocellaris; assembly: GCF_963422515.1. NCBI lineage: Eukaryota > Metazoa > Chordata > Actinopteri > Blenniiformes > Blenniidae > Blennius > Blennius ocellaris. Next base: position 16,566,040 of record NC_137658.1, on the reverse strand, counting down.
AAGAACCCTCCCCTGAAGACAAACGATTAAAAACAACAACAACAAAAAAAACCAAAACAAAGCACAACACATATATACAGAGATGTGTCTCCACAGTGTGTCAGCATGGAAACAGTGGGGATGGGTTTTTCTCCCGCATAAATAACAGCAACTGTTCACATGCAGCTGCAGAATGTGGTGTTTTGTTTCTGGATGGGTGGCGAGCTGTCAGCGATACCGGCGGCTGAACGTGATTCACACTCCGGCATCAGCCATCAAGCCCACAGCTCTGAAACTAACAAGCAGGCTCCTCCGCCGCATCACGCCGGCGACACGCGCGCCGACATTCCTGGTATCCGTGTGGATTCTGCCTTTCCCCTATTAATCTTCATTGTTTCGCTGAAACGCTGCAGGACCGCAACTCAAACGGCATCTTTGAGGAAAATAAGATCTATTCAATAGAGTGCTTTAAAAATGTGAAATATCTGGAGTCGTGTGTCGTAATGGGTGTCATGGCTTTTACCCAGCCAGGCATAATTGATTTAATCTTTTTATTGCTGTAATTGATAGTAGATCGGCTTTTACTGCAGTCAGATGAAAAATAGACATGTTTCAGAAAATGTGATCCCACTGCAGTGCACATTATGCCGCAGATGAATCACAACAATTGACCACAGTTTTATGATATTATGGGTGTGGCCCCCATTACAGTCATTATAGGATAACAGAGGCTCTCTGGCGATTTCAGCCAGCCTTGATAATAACCGCGCTGTATTTATTGCACTTGTTCAGCATCTGGTGAACACATCCATGCGGTGTACAAGACAAGCACCCCCCCCCCCCCCCCCCCCCCCCATCTCTCACACGTGTGCGGCCCATGTAACGGAGTGGGGATCCTTCTCTCCTCTTGCTCGCCACGGAAAAGACAACTTGCATTTTGAATCAATTACAGCGAAAAACCCTTGGTTGAGCCCACTCAGCAATTTCCATGAGAGATATAAATAGAGCAGAGA
>NC_137658.1:16544731-16564848 GCF_963422515.1 Blennius ocellaris | reverse complement strand
AAGACAACTTGCATTTTGAATCAATTACAGCGAAAAAAACCCTTGGTTGAGCCCACTCAGCAATTTCCATGAGAGATATAAATAGAGCAGAGAGAGAGAGAGAGAGAGTGCAGAAGCAGCCCCTATGCTGGCAAAGCATTCACTCTCCATCATTTCATTTCTATCTCTCTCTCTCTCTCTCTCTCTCTCTCTCTCTCTCTCTCTCTCTCTCTCTCTCTCTCTCTCTCTCTCTCTCTAATTCTGTGCTTCCCTTTTCAGCCTTTCTTCATCTATCCCTGCTTGGTTTCCCCGAGTCCTTTTCCTAACCTGGGCTGTTTTTCAACCAGGAGAATGAGAGCAAACTCTGTGAAAAGTGAGCTTGAACCACATTGTAACCCACAAAAAACCCCAAACATTAAACAGTAATTCTCGGTTTCTCGTGTTTTTTTTTACATGAGAAGACATGAAGACATTTTGTGAATCACTGTATCGACACACTAAGGTTCTGTTTTCAAGTGAAAATGAAAAACTATCTCTGCATTTTGAATGTTTGTTTACAAGAAAACAGCGCTTGGAGCCACTGAAGCTTTTGGAAACAGCCCCCCCCCCCCCCCGCCCCAAGGTGGACCTTTTGAAAAATGATATGACTCAGTCTCCGTGTAAATGGAGGAAATGCAACTTTCTGAAAATGCTCGGGCTCTGTCTCCATGCAGGACATGCTAACGCCACATAGAAATGTCCAGATTCAAACCCAAACTAACACTTTAAATAAAAAAAAAAGTGTTCATGACTTCTCTACTTGTTTCTTTTTTGCATGATTCCTCTCAAACATTAAAACATGCACAGTAAGACACATCAAACTGACCCACAAATTAAAAAGAAAAAAGAAATAAATGTCAAAACATATAACATAGGAGGAGGAAAAAAAAAAGACAACTCAGATAAACATAGACCTGATGTCAGAATCGATAGTGACTTGAACTCACGACATTTGTAGATTAAATGAACCTTATTGATTCGCGAGGGGCGCATGTGACATTTTCCGTGCGTAGCTGAGATTATGGCGCTGACGCTGGTTTGGAGCACAACAAAAGGTCTGATGATTCAGAGGAGAAAAACGTGCTGGAAGGACGCACTGAGCAGGAGCTTTACACTGCTCACAGCTCGCCAGCGGGAATGTTTGTATGCACTCATCTCCACTTTAACCTCCACACTCGGCTTTGGACAGGAGGCCTTTTTCCCTTATGTGCCGTCCTCCACTTTAACCTACAGGCTCCATTTTGCAGAGCAGCTTTACTGTCTCCACCGGGGAAAAGAGAGATTTTAGGGTTTTCTATGGACGTGGACAAAAGGAGCTTGCAAAGCGCTTTGAATTTCGGACATATTAGCACTTCATTTGGTGCTTTATGGTGGTAGAGACAGTGGAGCGACTGAGGTGAACAAGCAGTGCAGACAGTCTACAGACAGCAGTCTTATTAACATCCTGTTTTCCACAGGCCACAACAGACAAGCCAACAAAAGGATGACAAAGCCGAGGAGCTCCGGTCGCTCTTCAGAAATCTGCCGGCACTCTGGAGCGTCTTTAAATATGCAGTGGCCTGCATGTAGCGGCATCGTGCACACGAGGTTGTGCAATCCCACTTATTTTGTAGCACTAAACTGCTCAACACGTCCGAATGAACCCTCTCAAACTAAGTTTTCTGCTCGTCAGCACCATGAAAAAAGAAAAAAGAAAAATCTTGATTTATCCTTCAGCAATGACCGGAAGGTGTATGAGATGAGAGGCAGAGAGAGAGAGAGAGAGAGAGAGAGAAGAGAGAGAGAGAGAGAGAGAGAGAGAGAGAGAGGAGAGAGAGAGAGAGAGAGAGAGAGAGAGAGGCAGGAGTGAGCTGAGGGGAGGAGGGAGAGAGGAGTGTGAATATTCATCGATAGAAAGAAGGAGAGAGAGAGAGGAGAGAGAGAGAGAGAGAGAGAGAGAGAGAGAGAGAGAGAGAGATGGAAGTGAAGAAACAAAGAGCGCAGATCTCACAGAGACACCTCGGGATCTGACGCCTGCTTTCCAGCAGATACATCCCATAGTTACAGGAACAACAAAGCTTTTGATCATGTGCAGCCGCGCAATGCCATCTGTTCCCTACACATCTCGAAAGTGACCCAGTGTGTTTGGCAAGCTGGCAATGGAAGATTACACCCTCCAGTTCAGAATACATACATTCCACTGAGTGGAGAACAAAGAAGTCTCGATCGTTTTTGTCGCGTCCTGCGCGGAGAAACACATTGCGCCTGCAGACCTTCGCATGTTCTCCGCTTTCATGCGCGCCAAACAAAGGCAACGTCGCAAGATAATTGCATGGTGTTTACCCACCTCTACTACGCCAACACATAATGCTACACACTTGTTACTGTCATGTAATTAGTTTTTTTGTTTGGGGTTTTTTTTTGGGTCAATGCTCAGGCTGTGATAATGTTGTTGAGTATTGCAATAAATATATGGTGAATGGATGATGCTGATGTCTGTACTTTGAGATTGTTCTTGACAATAATGGTGTTCTTAATCTTGCCTCTAATTTTCTTGCTTTAATCTGTTCTTTTTCAAACCGGCAGCATTTCAGAAGAGGAGCAGTTTGTTGACTTGTGACTTACATTTTTATTTTATTTAATTTTAATGCCACTGATTTCTGCCTGTTGGCCACCAGCTGTGACATAATTACCAGTTTTATTCCATCACCTTAAATCCATATCCATAAATATATGTGCATTTGATCTTGTTTGTGATTGTCCTGCACAGATACAGGTGCATCTCAATGATCTAGAATGTCGAAAAAGTTGATTTGTTTCAGTGATTCAATACAAAATGGGAAACTTCATGTATTGTAAAGTTTGATGTCAGGCACTTTTTTTTAAAAATGTTGATGATGATTGCTTATAAAGTTAGACTCTTACAGTAAGCCAGTAAGAAGATGTCCATGTACAGCACTCAGGTCCTGATTTAATAATATCTCACATAAAGCTCAATAAATTGCATGCTCAGGGGAATAGATTGCCTTTTGCAGGTGATCAAGTAAGAATAATAACATGGTTGACAACCACACACAAGTAGGAGTATTTAACTGTGGGCCTTTCATGCTTTTGACCCTGTTGATATGAACGATCTGCTGGAGATGATAACATTTTCATCATAACATCTGTTTCTTTGTTTGTGTTTACTACACATAAAATGAACTGTGATACCAGAGAGCTGGATATGTTAGTGTGGGGAGTTATCAAAAATATTGGAGTTAAAAAAAAGATTGCAAAATCATAAAAAAAAAAAAACTGTATTGAAACAATCACACCACTGCACTTTTTGATATACAGTATGTCCATTTTCACAGATCGCTCTCGGAAATGAGAACTTGTGTCTCAATGACATTACCTGTATAAAAAAATGAAATAAAATAAACTAGCTAAAGACCAACGAATCAGTACTACACAGAAAATATCTTATACTAAAGTCCCCAAACAAAAGTAAAGCGTTTCTCAACGCAATAAAAGCAGCTTCTCTGCTGAATGCTGAGCTGATTTACATGTCTGAATTAAAAACACACACAACCATAAACAATGCAACGTAGAGAATCACACTGGAAGTTGTACATTATTCTATTTGCATATCTTCCTGGTATTTTGTATGATCTTGACTGCAGCTAAAACATTCCTTCTACATGAATGCTAATGCAACATTCAGGGACATTTTAACATCATGAGTGAGTCATGTCAAGATTTACATGACAACAATTCACTGAAAACATTGAAAACGATATAGTTGATATGTTACGCCACTCGATTGTGCTGCATTTGAGACATTTAAGCTTTTTTAAGCAGTTTCTTGGTGGTACAGACCCACTCAGCACCCGATGTATGTAAGAAATGTCTCCTTTAGCAGAAGATGGTGTGGTAAACTTACACCCCTGAGGAAGAACTGATAAAACAAACAGCAACTGGGTTCATTCAGAGCTAATCGTCGAGCTTTCAAGTGCGCATAGCCATTTGCTAAGACCGTAGCACACACGTGCAGTACCAGCATTTCAGAAACGTTCTGTTTCCCTTGTTGACGCGGGGAATGAGCATTTCCATTTCCTTTTCAAAAAAGTTCCGTTTTCAGTTTTCGAAGCCAAAACGTAACAAACGTGAGCTGTTCTTTGACTCCCATTCGGTCCCATATCACAATCAGACGTCACTCACTCTCAAACAAACTGTTGGAAGCGGAGCAACCAATTTTGAATGCGTTTGCATAAAATGAGCGCGTGGAGATCTGGTCTGTCCTTTGCCGAGAGCTGAAAACAACAACGGTTCCTCAGACACAGCAGTGTGGTTCGGTGGATGAAGGCATGACGAGGAACGAGAAGACCTCAGTCACACGAGTGACCGGTGACAGCGAGATCACAGAGAGACAGACACAGAAAGAGAGCGAGAGAGAGAGAGAGAGAGAGAGAGAGAGAGGGACAGAGGACTAGTGGAGAGACGAGGGGGGGGGGGGGGGGCAGCGACCGCACGGTGATGGCTGAGAGGATGGGGGAGGGGACGGAGAGGTAGGCTTGACCGGGGGGGGGGGGGTGGGGGGGGGGGGAGAAACTTACTTGCAGGATAGCTGGTTAATACCATGTATGAAGTAACAGTCTCCTCCGTTGACGCAGTACGCCTTCTCCGAGTCATTGCAGCGTCTCGCATGACTCACACCTGGAGACGGGGTTGTGGTTGCTTTAAGGAGGACAGATCGACAGAAATCAAACAAAAAAAAGAAAAAAAAAGAAAGAAACCCAAATGCATTACATCTTGTTTTATGCAATTATCATAAAAGGTATTGCAAACCATGCCAGAATCTGTCTGCTTTCTGGGGCTGACATCAGATTATTGTGCTCACTGCAGCCCATCCAACCCAAAACTGCTGAGTTGGACAGATCGAGACATTTTTTTTTTTTTTTTTAAACCGATTCTTAAGTCTCTGATATCAAATATCTGCTCAAATAGAGAAATCAAAAGACAGATGCACTGCTGGATAGGCGAGTCTGTAGCGAGCTCGCTGGATTACTAGTTATCTGAGATAGATGAGTGGTTTGCTCACAGATCAGCACGCTGATTGTACTTGTGGCGTTTTCTTGTCCGAGTGAGTTTTCGGCCACACACGTGTAGTTGCCCGAGTCCTCCACGCGAACCCGGCTGATCTGCACCTTTGAGTTTTTTCTTGGGTGAAATGAGAAGAGCAGCGACGGAAAGAGGGAGACGAGAACAGGGAGAGTGACACAAAGCAGATAAAGAGAAAAAAACGACACAGTGTCAGATAAAGTCTTTCAGAGAAATGGATGATTAAACCAAAATGTCTTGGGATTTGTAAGTCTGCAATATATTTACAACAAATGTGAATACCGAACAAGCTGGTGTGTTGTTTGCGTCATTGTGAAAATCAACTTATGATTGGGCAATGTGCATTCATTCAGATAATATAGTGAAATCGGTGACATGGAAATGAAATGAATCGACTATTAATTTTGATAATTTGTTTCAATTGTAATAATTTATTTTTCAATTTCCAGTCGCTGACAGTACCTATAGGTTTGAAAGTGTCAGCATTTTGTGCTTTTCACAGCCCAGATGACTCAACACTGCTATCTCCTGGTATAGCAGAGAGGCTGCACAAGGCTCTCACGCCTGTGATGTCTTACAAATAAGTATGAAAAGATGACATTGCATGGCATTCCTATACTTCTTTTTTTCCCCAGAATTTCCCGATTCAAAGACAAAGACACATATTTTTTAACAATAAAAACCTTTTCCAATATATATCATTTCATATGTTACATTTGTATTATTTTTGATTAGCATCAGCTCTAATTGACTGTCAGATGGGCACATTCTGCTTTTGTTTAAATTCTACACAAGGATTTCACGTCTTTTCAAATTGGGTTTGTAGTATGTGTTGTTTCAATCTAAAAATAGTCATTCATTAAAAAAAAACCATGGACATTAAACTTTAAAAAAAGAGTGGGCTGTGTCCCTGGAAGACCTGGGCTCGCATTAAATATTTACCTAATTTCTTCTTCTTTTTTTTGTACGAGAAGGAACACAGTTGAAAATACAATCATTTCTGTTTTCCAAGTCAATCAGTTCAGCCAGTGATTGCTGAGGTGGGGTGTTGCTGGGATGACATTGAAACATGAATATTTTATCCATTCTTTTTCATCCAATTAATGAAAAGAAGAAGCAAAGAATGCAAAGACACATTAAAACCAAATATTGTTTTTTCTGAAACATGTGAAATGCTGAAAAACAGGCATTTCAATGTACTGTGCACCAAGGACCATGGACGATGGGACAACCCTGAAACTTCTTTTATTCAACTTTAAAATCGTCAACCTAAGGTTTTATATGATTGGCATTTGATGATAACATAACTGCTGTTGGCATTTGGTGTAGTTTTCTGATTATAAAGTGTTGTTTCCCAAGTATGCATGCATGACAGTAGTGCGCGAGATTCGCACCCCCCCCCCACCCCCCCCATGCAAACCTGTTGGAAACACTGGAAAATGACGTGATGGCGATGCTGCACAATGGCGTCTTGATGTGTTGTGGTCGTTGATCAGCTGTGATGTTGGTGTGGATTAAATACTGATGCATAGTAGTGGCCTTACATTGGATTCGGATTGTGTATTTACTGTAGGACACAATGTGTGGCCGCCAGGCGGGGTGGGTTGTTTAACTGCCGGCCCTGACTGACACACCACCGCACGCCTACCATTCAGGACCGAGTAAGCCAGACCCCCAGGGGAAACACCTTTTCCATGACTGTAGAACTTGAGCTGTTGCTGGTTAAAGTATGCGTTCGCCCTCGTTTCCATGCAGACGGAGTCGGACTGATTTCAAAAAGTTGCCTTGTCAGTGGCTCTGAGCACCCATGTTGTGTAAATGGACTCCCAAAACACAATGAGAGTTTTACATTTTCATTTGAAAGCATTGTCATGCCTTAAATATCTAATTATGCTATTTCTACACTACGTTGATGGTTGATTTCCCAATAACTCCAGAAATACTTGCAAAATCTATGAAAGCCCAGTCCAGCGTTCAGCTTTGTTTTGCTCCCGAAGGATCATAACAAGTCGAAATGCTGCACTGCCTATTTGATAAAGTTGTACAGTGAAGCGAGAACCTCTTTTTGAACTGAAAATATCAACGTGCTGTGACTGGTTTCATCAACAGTAAATCAAAACGGGTTGATTTAAACTGAAAGACAGTAAAATGCTCACATCAGAAGAATCAGATGTGCATTTTGAACTGATACCTGAGAGAAATGCCTTGCTCAAAGCCTTTCTATACAAACAGCTTTTAGTTTGCACTTTAACCCAGTCGACAAAACTTTTTGGTTCAATTGCCGGTGGAATGCAATTCCCCAGGAAGAATGACAACTCACTTGTTGGTTTTAATTTTGAGGTCTCGGCCTTTCTGGAGCTCGTGTCCATCCTTGTACCAGCGGAAAGATGGGCTGGGATTCCCCGACGCCTCGCACTTCAAGTACAGCTTGTCCCCCTTCAACAGAGACTGGCCCCGCATCGGCTGCAGCTTGGGAGCCGAGGCTGGACGGAGCGAAGTACCGAGGAGGAGAGACGGAGCGGTAGAGAGAGGACAGGGGAGGGAGGGAGGGAGAGAGGGGGGGGGGGGGAGGGGGGCAGAGAGAGAAAATCAAAGGAAGCATTATTGAAATGAACCAGAGACATTTCATTAAACTATCCATTTAATTGTGTGTGTGTGTGTGTGTGTGTGTGTGTGTGTGTGTGTGTGTGTGTGTGTGTGTGTGTGTGTGTGTGTGTGTGTGTGTGTGTGTGTGTGTGTGTGTGTGCGTGTGTGTGTGTGTGTGTGTGTGTGTGTGTTCCTATCTTTCTGGGGCCCAACAACTGGGGAATATATCAGACTTATAAGGCCCAGCCCCACCAAAAGCAGGACCCGTCAGTATTATATTTTTAAGACCACGCACAGATTTTTTTTTTCACCTTTCCACCAAATACGATTTGTCAGGAGCTACAAAGCATGTTAAACCTTTGGAATGACAATAAAACGGAAACATAGTAAAACCACTGATGACCTGTGGGGGGCAGTGTTGTGTTGTATCGCTCATCTAGGACCAGAAAAAGAAGCAAAAAAGACAACAGAAATTACACTCTCTTCAAAACTGTGTAAATGTGCTGATGGATACAAACAAATGTTTAATATTACGTCTCCTGGATATCAGGACAAAGTATCTATAAAAAACATTAATCTTATATATATTACATTGAACCCAATTGTACTTCCCTCTACTGGATGTATTGATCAACATGAGGGAACCAGGATAATGTTTTATGTGACTGAACCAATTTACCTGAATAAATGGCACATAAATGGGCCTTTAGCCATTTTCCTTTTGTTAGTTTTAGCTTTAGCTTTCTATTCGAGTCGTTTTAATCATTTGACCCTTTTTGGCTTTCTTAACTGTTTTTGCCAATCAAGTTCAATTAGGTATTTTGATTCTTAGACTTTCATGGCGCTTTTGACCTTATCTAGTGGTTTAGCTATCTTAGCTGCATTAGCTGTTTTATTCATTTAATTTATATTTAGCTTTTTTATTTTTTTGTAGCGCTGGTTTTAGCTACTTACCTTTTTTTTTTTAATGCAAACTTTGTGAAAGCTTCACGGAGCCACTAGAAAGGAGCTTATAGAGCCACATGTTTCTCCAGAGATGCAGGTTGCAGACCCCTGGTGATTTTGTTCATGTTAATGAACACGGGAGGGAAATACATCAACGTAACGGCCTTGCTAAGGTAATGCGCCAAGCTTTGAAATCTGTTAAAGGAAGTCCAGATCCTCAGGTCAGTATGTCAGGACAGAGTGTGGATCAGAGACAACCAAACAATAAATAAAAATCCAACCCTCATTTAACAACAAAACTCATTTTACAGAAGGTCCAGGTGAGGAAGGTCAAACATACAGCCCATTGGGAAATACTGGCACAGCCAAGGCTCAGCCAGAGTGTGAAAATGGCAAAAAATAAAAATATCAGAACTGTTATCTGAACGAATAAAGCTCCAATGGTTCCTTATTTGTCCACTGGGGACACACTGTTTCATCAAGAGTTGCTGTCCTGACACATAGTAAATGATGGATTGCTGCAATGCTCGTACTCAGAAGTGAAGTTTGCAAATATAACATTAGTAGCAGAGCGAGAGACGGCTTCAATCAAAATGAGTGTGAAGACAAACACTGTGACAGACAGACAAGAAGTCAGGTCGTTCACATTAGCCCCCGTTTACACAACATTTCAAGTGAAAACACAGCTTTTTTTTATGTTTTCGTTTAAGAAAACTTTCACAATAATAAAACAACGTTTTGAAAACTATGTTGGTTTCCACAGAAATTATGAAAATGATGTAGTTAGCCTGCCAGGCCACTTGTGGGTGCTGTTGTTGTTTTTGTAATGAAACCATACACACACATGCACAGAGAACAATACGCCGTTGTATTGCAGGAGAACCGTTTACTACGGTTGTGGTCCGCATGCACAGTCGCAGCGTTTCAAAAAAGTTCTCCCGTTTCCAGTGAGATGGTGCATTTTCAAAAAGTTCCACATTAAATGCCGTTCTCAAATAGTTCTACATTTTCACTTGAAAATGTCGTCGTGTAAGCGGAGCATTCGTTTTTGTAATTACAGAGTTCATTCATTTGAGCAACTTAAGCATGAGCTTGTACTTCGCAGAGAATCAAAGGAGGTTTATGAGAACTAATGAGAGGTTATGGTGCTACATTACTACAAGTGCGGCTCTGGATGTTCGACATTAAACTATGTATGTGGCCCTTGAACTGACATGAGTATCATGTCTACTCACAGGACTAAAAAGTCTCCTCACTAACATTACCATGACAGCTATTTATATTATCTTGGACAAGCAAGTTTGGATTTGACACATTTAATTTGGATTGCACTTGGATTTTCATTTAATATTTGTAAATTCTTTCAAACTGGAATGTCTGACTTGTCAAAGTATACATTAATACATTCAATGATGCTGTACTCGCAAGTTTTTGGGCTATACACATGCACGCACACATGCATGAATATAGATATGCACACAGACACACACACACACACACACACACACACACACACACACACACACACACACACACACACACACACACACACACACACACACACACACACACACACACACACCAGAAAAGCTCTCAATCCTGAAAAAGCAAAGATAAGCTTTTACAGAGGAAAAAAACTCCTGCTTCCAAAACTCTGCAGTAGATTTTCACTATGGAGCAGTGTGTGTGTGTGTGTGTGTTTGTGTGTGTGTATGTGTGTGTGTGCTCGCGCTTCGTCAGTCCCTGGAGACTTTCACTCTCTCTCTTCTCCTTAAAAACTACAACACACCACATCACTGACACCAGCAGAGGAAACACGAACGCGCAGTAGCTAAAGCAAAGAGACAACTCAGCACCATCTCGTACCATTTAAACAGACAGACACGCACACAGACACACACACACACACACACACACACACACACACACACACACACACACACACACACACACACACACACACACACACACACACACACACACACACACACACACACACACACACACACACACACACACACACACACGGAATGGTATTCATTACCTTCCCGGGACACTGCATTGACTTCCATTCAGTTCCTGCAAACTTGCTCAAAACCACAAACTTTTAAATGCACACACAGCTTGAAACACACACGAGGACCTGCACCGACACACAGCGGCGTGACGACGTGCATCATCAAATCCAACGCAACAGTTGGAATCATATGGAAACACAGCTTCATGCTTCTCGAGAAGGACTGTAGGTCAACACATGTGTGTGCATCAATCATGCAAGCATCAGTGACCTTAACATTTCAGACTTTAGGATATATGGGACTAAAGAGATGTGGCCGTCTGATTTCAGTAAAGACTGATCAAATCTGGTCAAATTTAAATAAAAAGTTTCCTAAAGAGACATAAAAGTTGGGATAGTTTGTTAAAGGTAAATAGAAATGCAATATAATAACTAGCACATCTCATAAACCCTCCCCATCGTATCCACAACATGTCAGATGTTAAAACTGAAACATTTTACAACTTTATACAAAACACAATGATGGCACATTCACAATATATCATGCAGCCTTATGTAAAAATGAGCTCATTGTGAAACAATTTCAGAAAAGCCTTTCTCAATGTAGAACTGTGAAGACATCGAAGCATCCACCAATACACACACACGCAGAGAATCAGGAGGTCAAAGGTCGAATGATTCATTTAAATGATTCAAGACTACAGAGAAGAGGGACCATGCAGCTTGTTACTGTAATAGCACAGCTCGAATACCTGTCTTTCATAAGACAAGGTTACGTTCAAGCTGACGGTGGAGGTACAGTACAGTAACTCCACATCTTGTACTTTGAAACAGTGGGAATAACAACGGCTGAAAGAAGTCAATATGCTGTTTATTTATGTCATACATTTTTTTTCTACAAATAAAAAACTGAAAAGTGTGCCATGCAAAAGTATTCATCCCCCTTGAGTCAATACGTTGGCGAGCCACCTTTAGCGGTACTCCCAGCTGCAAGCCTTTTGGGGTCTGTCTCTACCAGGTTTGTACAGATACAGAGTGAATTTTGTCCCCACTGCCAGAGATTTTCAATTGGATTAGGGTCTGGACATTGACTGGCCCGTTCTAATGCAAGAATATGAGTTGATCTAACGTTCCATTGTAGCTCTGGATGTTTGTTTGAAGTCATTGTCCTGCTGGAAGGTGAACCTCAGCCCAGTCTCAAGACTCTAACAGGTCCCTGTAATCGGCTCCATTCATCTTCATCTCTGACCAGCTTCCCTATCCCTCCTGAAGGAAAGCATCCCCACAGCATGATGCTGCCTCCGCCATGTTTCACAGTGAGGATGGCGTGTTCAGGGTGAGGTGCGGTGCTCGTTTTCCACCACATAGTGTTTGGTCTTTCAGCTTTCTCCCTGTGACCTGTCCGGTGTGTTCCTCGGTCGTCACGATGCTGTTTGTTCACAAATGTTCTCTAATGGACATCTGAGGGCATCACGGAACAGCTGCATTTATACCGAGAGGAGATTGCACACAAATGAAAAAAAAAAAGGTAGGTGAGAAGATGATCCATCACAAAGTCAAAGCTTTTGTAAAAAAAAAAAACAACAACAACAAAAAAAACCACAATGACAGAGTGCCTAAGAGCCTATTTGCGCCTTGTTTTCAAAAACTTTCTACATTCTCCAATAATCCACTAGCATAATCTCCTCCTGGAATTTTGCACCATCTGGTACACACGCTGTGATATTTTACATTCATGAAGGCCAACACACTAAATAGAGTGTGATTTTTATTTTGTTACTATCAGATGTGAGCTCACATTTGAAGATCAGTTTCCACAAGTTGAGTGCCATACCTTCAGTTGATCAGACTCACTGTCTCCAGATGCATTCTGGGTAATACTTTTGAAGCATTTCTAGCAATATTCAAGAATCTTTCACAATCCATGTTCATTAATCTGATTTATTGAGTCGTTTTCCATCTACGTATGTCAAAAAAAAAAAGCTAAATACAGAAGTGACAAAGTCACAGTGTGACAATGAAGATAAGGTATAGTGTAAAGTGTAGAAAGTGGCCACTTCAGGAGCAAAGAGGAGAGAAGCAACGCAGCCAACATGCCAACGTTTTCAAGTGAAATCGCAAAACATTCTAGTTTACATGACAACGATGCTCCGAAGCACTGGAAATGAAACTTTATGAAAACGGCTCCCAAGGTGGAACGTTTTGACAGTGCTGTGACGATGGACGTTAAGAACAATGTTTACCTGCAGTCTCATGACTCCCAGTCCATATTCTCCTGGGACCTGGTAGTTTTAGTTTTAGTTGCGAGTCATCCGGAATACCAATCAAACTTATCTCTCTGTCCGTGTACTAGTCGTTGTTAGTGATTATAATGTGTTGTTCTCTGCTCCGTGTGTGTGGCTTCATTACAAAAAAACAACCAACATCACCCGCTAGTGGCCCAACACGCTGCTACATTGTTTCCCTGGGGGGAAAAAACCATCACGCATCACTTGAAACGCTGTTAAAACGGGACCTCAGTCCATAGGCCTTAACACAACATATTCAACAAGACATGACCACATGTTTTGAAAAACCAAGACGATTTAGCCTCATGTCAATACACCCGTACGTTGTCTGAAAGAAATCTGATAATGGCCTGAAACATGTTTTTAATTTCCATATCCATGTAAAGCCATTACGTCAGGCTATTACAATTACCTGACTACTCTCAGTAATCCGATTATTATGGTCATGCAGTGTGAAGTTTATCCCTGTGGTCACAACACAGTGACTGGCGATTCATGACCTTTTCTCATGAGGGAATTAATACAACAAAAGCCCTGGTGAGCAGTTTAGAATTCACAGCTGCTGATCATATTCAAGTGGAATTTAATATATATATAACATGACTGACTTGCTACTGCACTGCTTGACATGTGACCTAAAAAGCTAAAAGGTCGAATCTTAGATTTCTCTTTACATGCAATTCGTCTGCTGGCAGTGGTTGTACACCACTTTGAACTTCTCCACTTTCGTGATGTCACACATCACACTGATGTCAGCTATCGCACAGCGACGCTTAGTGTTTCTGTTTTTTTTTTGTCTTTGCTGGTGAAAAAAAAAAAACCTTCACAGAACTCATAAGCTTTAAAACCAAAGAGAATTTTGTTGTTTGACCGGTCATTGACATTAAAGCACCTTAAAGGCACAGAGTCAATGACCTGTTGATAGTGAATCAAGAAGTGGCAGGAGATAAAAGAGGCAATCGAAACCTAAAAGTAAATGTGAAGTGTTACTTAAGACTTAGGAAATATGTTTTATCTGTAATAAGAGGGCAAATAATCACTGAAATAAGTCAAATGAATCACATGTCCATCTTTTATATCACTTTAGCCAACTGAAGGTCTGATCTGTTAAAATGTTGTGTGTAAAACAGACACAAATTTGATATTCTACACATACAGACGATGACAGAATACCATACAAGAGCTGTTTACCATGTTTGTGAACGTGCAAAAGCAGGACGCACCCTGAACAGGTGAGGCAGATAAGCAACTGAGAATCATCAGGTTGCCCCTAATACAAGTTTTTGACAGGAGGAGGCAATGCACAGTGAGAACATGCAAACTTCGCACAGAAAAGCAACCAAACCAGAAACAGAGCTGTGGATATTCCCACCGTGAGGCTGTGACCACTGCCCCAATGTGCAGCAAAATCCGTTATGATTTTGTGTAATGCTCAGTATATAGCATCAGCCTGAGTCTGAAGGACGTGAGAAAAGTCACGCCAGGACATATTTCAAGTGTAACTCAGCCATGAAGTGAGGATTAGTTACCAGGATCCTTTGCTATTGTCAAACGTCACCAGTTTTCTCTGTTTACATGACAAATGGTTTTCTATAAGACGCTAAATGGCCTGCTCGCCGTTTGCCATCCCGCATTGGGCTTTGGATGTTTTCCTAGAGACAATGAGGAAATCATGGGAACTGTAATCTAATAACAATGTACGGTATGTGGAAAAGAGAAGAGATTTCTTTGAGGGAGGGGCGACTTTAGGCCCATTCCAGCAGTACGGATTTGACATTAAGTTTCACAATGACAAAATACCTCTGAGAATAATAATCTTTGTTTGTATTGCACTTCTCAAAAGCAAGTTTCAAAGTGCTTTGCTTTCAGTAAATACATTAGAAATAATCACAAGTAAATTAACTGAAAATGCCACCAAACAACAAAAAAAGGGGGGAGAGAAATAATGCAGCACTATTAAATATGCATGTAAAATGTGTTGCAAGTGTGCTTTTTAAAAAAAAGAAATGCATCTTCTTCACAGACCAGAGCAGGCATCAGAGTGTGAAGGAGTTTACATGTTGCGTCACGTTATATTTTTCAACATGTATCATTTCAGTGTGGCGAGGCAGCCCAGGGAAAACAGAATGAAATGATAGCAGCGACTCCTCGGAAAGAGGAGTTCATTTAAAATATGAGTGGGAGATGCGGGAGTGAGGTGTTAAAATGAAATTTAGGTCTCCGCAGATTAGAATATTTTTCTAAAGCTTGGCAAATCACTCATGGGCGAGTAGGAGGTTAAGAGACATGGGAGGAGAGGCAGAGTACAGCCAGTTTGTCCATACATTCAGTTTTAAAATACACTGACTCCTTCTGGCAATCTGTTGGTCAATTCATACAAAGTACCTTGAGCGGTTACTACCATGTGCAGGAGCAGTGCAGGGCTTTAGTCAGGCCTGTTTTATGGTCAAAACCCTTCAACCGTGGAAGTTAAAGCAAAAATCAGACCAAAAATGAGCTGTGTTCATAAGATTACTTACATATTTCATCTTCTTACATATTTCATTTTCTTAAGCTGTATATTTGTGTATACATGAAATAGTTGATATTTGGTGGGTGAAATTTTCCCTTAGATTTTTGGACTCAATCGCAGATTAACTCGACACTCAAACTCACAGATTAGCTCTAAATTCAGAGACAGATTAAGTCAAAACACTCACCAACTGATTTCCTCTAAAGTCACACTCACAGAGTAACTCTGAATTCACATTCATAGGTTGACTCTAAACTCATGCTCTCGTGCTAATGCTAAACTCACTCACAGATTTAGTAAAATCATACTAAAAGATTAACTCTAAACTCAAACTCACAGATTAACTCTAAATTCACTGTCACATATGAACTCTCAACTCACCACTCAGAGATTCATTTTGACAGATTAACTCTAAACTCAAACTAAGAAATGAACTCTAAACACAATGGGTATCTAAGACCAGTGCATTGACCCATAATCCATTGCAGTTGTCAGTTTTTTTTTAGCAATATGTATTTGGCACATATTAATATCCCGATTGACGATAGATTTGCGATATTGTTCAGCTCTCGTCTCCCTACATGTCGCAACTGTGTTACCTTTCACACTCATGGTCTGGAGTTATATACTGTATTCTTTCTATCATTTCAATTTGTGTAATTACAATTATTGTTAATAATCTGTTCATTGATGTTTACTGCTTTTTAGAATTACAATTTCCTAAAGGTGGGCCCCATTACCCCTCCTGTATGGTGATGACAACAACTGGTGAATGGACAATGTGGGGAGGTTCATGTGCGCAAAGAAGACCATTCTTCACGAGAAAACAAAGCTATAATACAATACTATATATATATATGGAGATATATGAAACATATATAAAATATCAACTAGAAATAATATACATTTTACAGGATTCATTTTCTCCCCAAACAATTCTGAGATCTCATCCGTGGACGAGTTGTCCTACAATCACAAGAACTCGTGTCTTTTATTCAACCAGCAAGAAGGTGGCACTTTTTAGCAGGTTTACAATGAATAGCAGAAAAGCAAAAGCAGGCAGCAGGGCAGGAGCAGAAAAGCAGGAGCGTCTCAGGCTCAGAGTAAATTGCTAATCTTGTTTCTCTTTCCAACATATTTCTTCCTGTATGATTGTTCAGCACGGCTCCAATAAAGTGAGTCTAAGAATTATTGCTGTGTGGGCTTTAGGCAGTTGAAACATTTCCTGCAATGAAAGGCTGCTGTAACACGAGGACTCACCCGCACACAGGAATCACAGCTCCATTTAACTCTATTAGCAGCATCTCAGCTCACTGCTGCTCTTCCTCATGTTGTATCATATTATGTAACAAAACACATTCACCATATTCTATAATAGCATCGATATTGAACTATGATAATGCATTATAAAGCTTTAATTTTGTCCAGCTGCGTTTCAAATACAAATTCAGTTTGGATATCTTGTTAATTAGGTCAATGAATTTCACTGATATTCAAATAAACCCTTACGTTTTTTGTTTTAAACACTTCAGATGGACATCTCTTGCATGTTTTCAGAGGACAGCGGTCCCACACTGTGCTTTTGAAGACGGACACTGCCTCAACGAACAACCTCCCAGATGAAGCTTGTCACCCGGTGAGTCTGAGGTGAGACGTTCAGGCGTTTATGGAGCCGAGTGTGGAAATGAGCGGCGGGAGTCGTCTCCGGAGCGGCTGCGAGAGGTGGGCCCGCTTACCAATGAGCTCCTGCCTCTCTGGGACGCTGTCCTCAGGCAACATGGAGGTTTTTGTCAGCCCGAGAGCGTTACGTTTAAAACTGGGAGAGGAAAGAGAATGTACCCTTCATGCATGTGACATCCACATTTAGAGGCGTGACAGTGTCGGATGGACTGAATTTGCTTCAAATTGCGCCTCCGATACGCGTCTAACATAATGCTCTGGGTATTCAGTGTCCTTCATAAAATCTCAAATGTAATGGGTCGGATGGTAACTTGAGCAGCGCTGTGGGAAATGATCGCATGTGTGTTTATCGTATGTTTGCTGTAATTTAGGCTGTGACGGTTTGTCGTCAAAGACTTTGCGGTCCACCCATGTGCACTCTTCTCAAACTCTTAGTACAAACTTGTCTGATCTCATCTGAGACATCTCAATTAATTCACAAGTGACGAGTATTCTTTTAATTTAATTTGCTGTAATTAAATCATAGTTTAATTGTGGGTTTTCATAGGCTTAAAAGGCTGTTAAATATAAAGCCAAGTTTCCTACTGCGACTGGAGTAACCAAACGTGAACTGCTGAGCGTGATGATTTTTGCAGCCCTGCATTAAGTCTTAAAAACCACCCTGACCATGCCAGAAACACATTAACACCTATAGGATCCATTTGGACGCGACACAGATGATAATATAAGTAAGTCATTCAACTGATCTTGAAATTTCATCGCATTTCCTTGACTTGCATTTTCACTGTGTCAGTCACCAAAAACACACATGAAATAGAATATGGAGGACAGAAGACACATTTTACGCAAATATCTGTAATACAGTATATCTTAATTTTTCTTAACATGTCAGGTGATGCAGAAGTTCAGTATGAGGTGGAACTATTGATGACTCAAGTTCGGGTCTATGAGGATGAAATAAGAACAAACAGAAGAAATTAATTGATGACGGCAAGACCTGAGAAGAGATATGTGACATTCAATAATGTAATCATGTTGTCCATTTCATGTGTAATAAAGCTAATAATGTAATAACATGCCAATAGTGTAATAAGATATTTGATCCGTTATTGCAACAACATTTAGCCAATAACGACAGAAATTATCACATGATTGAAATCGAATTATGTCTTATTGTGTCTTTTATGTGGGAAAAGTGCTATATGATTCAAATGTACTTACTTAGTTAACGTAAAAAAAAATGCTAACTATAATAAGTGCAGCCAATATTGTAATAATACAAAAATAGGAATGCATTTCTTGAGAAATGTTTTGTTAATTTTGTGCAGTTTTCTTATGAAAACTAGATATAGTGGTAGAAGAGTGGTCATATTCATTCATTAATGATATATATGCAGCATCATCTCTCAACCATGGTTGCAAAGATATTATTATGATAAAAGAATGTTGGTAAGCAATTCCATTACATTCATTGTATATATATACTTTATTACATTCAGAACAGCCAAAATTATTACATTGTTTGTCGTTGGACAAATGGGAAAATATTTTGCATATTTTACAGCAATTGGGGGAAATAGCTGAGGAAATATCTCTGGGCTGCAAAAAGCTGAGCTGGTTTTCTCTCTTCCTCTCAAACCATGATCTGTGTAAAAACAACAAACACTTTCAGGTATTGTTAATCACATTCTGCATTATAATTGACACAAACTCCTCCCAGTATTTTGCGTATTCCGGTGGAATTGCTCCACAGTCCATATTCATGTTGCACATGTGTCAGACACAATCATCAGCCCTTTAGTCAATCATGCCCTGTGTGTTTTAGGACATTGTGCCAAACTGCACGCATGAGGTCATTTCTACACAAGTTCTGGTGTAAACAGCAAACAGTCATTTCTGAGTACTACTACAGGCTGTTCTCAAGCGGCAGCTCTCAAAACATGTATCTTATGTGCTTTGTACAGTCTGCCGGTAAGGAGATATGAGATACTGCAAGATAGAGAACGATTTCAAGATTTGTTCTCATTGGTAATCAAATATTTCTGCCAAACAGAGGAAATACAAAGAACGGGGGGGGGGGGGGGTATCACCAATGATCAATCAATACGTTAAACCCAACAGTGTTCTTTGGTTCAATGTATTTTTCTAATGTCTCGATGAGTATGTAAATGTAATCTCACCACTTCTACTTCTTGAGGCGTCATATTCAATAAAGAACACAAACCATTCAAAACAACATAACAAACCATCGCCAACCGTTGAATGACTATTAATTCCAAACGTCTGTTTGCTTTAATCTTTTTTGAGTTTTTACCTGTAAAATCATCAGTAAACACCTTGGAAAAAATCCAAGTGAGCCAATAAATCCTGTGGGCATTGTCAAATCCTCTAAGATCTTGCAAAAATAAAAAATAAAAAGGGGGGGGGGGGGGCTATTTTTGGCAGCAGTGCTTGCCAGCGACTGTAGAGAAAAAAAAATATTGTGGGTGAAACTGAAATACATTTTGTATTGGCTTAATTCACTGAAGTTTGCTTCAAGGTTCATATGCAGTTTGCAAAAGAAAGATTTTCTTGACTGCAAACATGAAAAAAAAGCAAAGCCTACAGCTTTCAGTGATGCATGAAAAGAGAGAGTCTGAGATACATGTGCACTAACACAATTAGAGTAGATTCACACATCCCACACAGCGCAGGCACAAAGCAAGCCATAACAAGTCTAATTCTGCAGCTGCAATTTACACACCGACACACAGGTTTTTCCACAGCCCTTGTGTGTGTGTGTGTGTGTGTGTGTGTGTGTGTGTGTGTGTGTGTGTGTGTGTGTGTGTGTGTGTGTGTGTGTGAACACACGCATGACAACACAGAACAGATGTACATGTGTATGCTTTATTGTCTGCACGCATGGATACGTGAGATTGTCTGTGTGTGTGTGTGTGTGTGTGTGTGTGTGTGTGTGTGTGGTGCACTATAAGTTGCTGATCCAAGCCTT